>NW_027251887.1:15000-27500 GCF_044704955.1 Pristiophorus japonicus
ACCTGCACCGTGACCCTCGGCCCTTTCCCCCGACCCCTGACCTGCACCGTGACCCTCGGCCCTTTCCCCGACCCCTGACCTGCACCGTGACCCTCGGCCCTTTCCCCAACCCCTGACCTGCACCGTGACCCTCGACCCTTCCCTGGACCCCACCCTGCCCTGTGACACCCCCGGCCCTTCCCCGGAGCCCCTTGTCCTTCACGGTGACCCCTTCCCCTTGACCGGGACCACGTTCCTCGGACCATGACCCCGTGACCCTTGACCTGTTCCTCTGACCCCCCCCCCCCCCCCACCCTGCCCCGTGACCCTCCACTCCTCCCCACCCCCGGACACCACCCCGTGACCCTCAAGCCTTCCCTGGAACACACCCCCCCCCTCCCACCCTGTAACCCTTGATCCTTCCCCGGATCCCGTCCTGCCCTGTGACCCTTGACCTGTTCCTCTGAGTCACCCTGCCCTCTGACCCTCCTGTCTTTTCCACCCGCCCGTGCAGAGACCTGCTCGCGCTGCGGGAAGGACCTGGCCCGGAGCCAAGCCGCCGTCAAGGCCATGGGCAAGATGTTCCACGTGGAGTGCTTCACCTGTAGCCGCTGTCGCCAGGAGTTGAAGGGCCAGCAGTTCTACGAGGTGGACCATGAGCCGCTCTGTGAATCCTGTCACAGCGTGAGTCGTCGCGAGGGAGCGAGGGGGAGGGGAGGGGAGGGAGGGGGTGGGGCCATCGGTCCACGGGGGGAGGGGCGGTCCCCGGGGGAGAGGGCTCACGGTCCCCGCAAACTGTGGTCTCCTCAAACCCCCCTAAACTGTGGTCTCCTCAAACCCCCCTAAACTGTGGTCTTCTCAAACCCCCCCCAAACTGTGGTCTTCAAACCCCCCCAAATTGCGGTCTCCTCAAACCCCCCAAACTGTGGTCTTCTCAAACCCCCCCAAACTGTGGTCTCCTCAAACCCCCCCAAACTGTGGTCTCCTCAAACCCCCCCAAACTGTGGTCTCCTCAAACCCCCCCAAACTGTGGTCTCCTCAAACCCCCCCAAACTGTGGTCTTCAAACCCCCCCAAATTGTGGTCTCCTCAAACCCCCCCCAAACTGTGGTCTTCTCAAACCCCCCAAACTGTGGTCTCCTCACCCCCCCAAACTGTGGTCTTCAAACCCCCCCAAATTGTGGTCTCCTCAAACCCCCCCAAATTGTGGTCTCCTCAAACCCCCCAAACTGTGGTCTTCTCAAACCCCCCAAACTGTGGTCTCCTCACCCCCCCAAACTGTGGTCTTCAAACCCCCCCAAATTGTGGTCTCCTCAAACCCCCCCAAACTGTGGTCTTCTCGAACCCCCCAAACTGTGGTCTTCTCAAACCCCCCAAACTGTGGTCTTCAAACCCTCCCAAACTGTGGTCTCCTCAAATCTCCCAAACTGTGGTCTTCAAACCCCCCCAAACTGGGGTCTCCTCAAATCTCCCAAACTGTGGTCTCCTCAAACCCTCCAAACTGGGGTCTCCTCAAACCCCCCAAACTGTGGTCTCCTCACCCCCCAAACTGTGGTCTCCTCAAACCCCGCAAACTGTGGTCTCCTCACCCCCCCAAACCCCCAAACTGTGATCTCCTCACCCCCCCAAACTGTGGTCTCCTCAAACCCCCCAAACTGTGGTCTCCTCACCCCCCCCAAACTGTGGTCTCCTCAAACCCCCCAAACTGTGGTCTCCTCAAACCCCCCCAAACTGTGGTCTTCTCAAACCCCCCAAACTGTGGTCTCCTCAAACCTCCCAAACTGTGGTCTCCTCAAACCCCCGCAAACTGTGGTCTCCTCAAACCTCCCAAACTGTGGTCTCCTCAAACCCCAAACTGTGGAATCCTCAAACCCCCCAAACTGTGGTCTCCTCAAACCCCCCAAACTGTGGTCTCCTCAAACCCCCCAAACTGTGGTCTCCTCAAAACCCAAACTGTGGTCTCCTCAAACCCCCCAAACTGTGGTCTCCTCAAACCCCCCCAAACTGTGGTCTCCTCAAACCCCCCAAACTGTGGTCTCCTCAAACCCCCCAAACTGTGGTCTCCTCAAACCCCCCAAACTGTGGTCTCCTCAAACCCCCCAAACTGTGGTCTCCTCAAACCCCCCAAACTGTGGTCTCCTCACCCCCTCAAACAGTGGTCTCCTCAAACCTCCCAAACTGTGGTCTCCTCAAACCTCCCAAACTGTGGTCTCCTCAAACCCCCGCAAACTGTGGTCTCCTCAAACCTCCCAAACTGTGGTCTCCTCAAACCTCCCAAACTGTGGTCTCCTCAAACCCCCGCAAACTGTGGTCTCCTCAAACCTCCCAAACTGTGGTCTCCTCAAACCCTCCAAACTGTGGTCTCCTCAAACCCCCCAAACTGTGGTCTCCTCACCCCCCAAACTGTGGTCTCCTCAAACCCCCCAAACTGTGGTCTCCTCACCCCCTCAAACTGTGGTCTCCTCAAACCCCCCAAACTGTGGTCTCCTCAAACCCCCAAACTGTGCATCTCCTTACCCCCCAAACTGTGGTCTCCTCAAACCCCCAAAACTGTGGTCTCCTCACCCCCCAAACTGTGGTCTCCTCAAACCCCCCAAACTGTGGTCTCCTCACCCCCTCAAACTGTGGTCTCCTCAAACCTCCCAAACTGTGGTCTCCTCAAACCCCCCAAACTGTGCGTCTCCTCAAACCCCCCCAAACTGTGGTCTCCTCAAACCCCCCAAACTGTGGTCTCCTCAAACCCCCAAACTGTGGTCTCCTCAAACCCCCCAAACTGTGGTCTCCTCAAACCCCCAAACTGTGCGTCTCCTTACTCCCCAAACTAATGGACGTTTGATCTCATTGCAGACCACTCTGGACAAATGTGTTGTGTGCCAGCAGCCAATCACGGAGCGCCTGCTGAGAGCGACTGGCAAGACATTCCACCCCAAGTGTTTCACCTGTGTCCAGTGCAAAAAGGTGCTCGAGGGACAGCCCTTCATCGTGGACAATAAAAACCAGGTTTACTGCGTGGAGGATTATCATAGGTGAGTGTGTCCGTGTTGAGGGAGCACCGCACTGTCGGAGGGGCAGTACTGAGGGAGCGCTGCACTGTCGGAGGGATGGTACTGAGGGAGTGCCGCACTGTCGGAGGGGCAGTACTGAGGGAGCGCCGCACTGTCGGAGGGGCAGTACTGAGGGAGCGCCGCACTGTCGGAGGGGCAGTACTGAGGGAGCGCCCCACTATCGGAGGGATGGTACTGAGGGAGTGCCGCACTATCGGAGGGACAGTACTGAGGGAGCGCCGCACTGTCGGAGGGGCGGTACTGAGGGAGTGCAGCACTGTCGGAGGGGCAGTACTGAGGGAGCGCCGCACTGTCGGAGGGGCAGTACTGAGGGAGCCCCGCACTGTCGGAGGGGCAGTACTGAGGGAGTGCCGCACTGTCGGAGGGACAGTACTGAGGGAGTGCCGCACTGTCGGAGGGGCAGTACTGAGGGAGTGCCGTACTGTCGGAGGGGCAGTACTGAGGGAGTGCCGCATTGGCCCCAGGACACCGTGGAGCATTGGCTGGTTCTTATTCGAAATTGTGCTACGGGATCATTTACGCCCATCGCAGAGGACAGACAGGACCTCAGTCTAACGTCTCATGAGAATATAAGAAATAGGAGCAGGAGGGGGCCATTCGGCCCCTCGAACCTGCTCCGCCATTTAATACCACCATGGCCTGATTCGATCATGGACACAGCTCCACTTCCCTGCCCGCCCCCTTATCGGTTCAGGAACTGTCTATCTCTGCCTTAAATATATTCAATGTCCCGGCTCCCACAGCTCTCTGAGGCAGCGAGTTCCACAGATTTACAACCCTCCGAGAGAAGAAATTCCTCCTCATCTCAGTTTTAAATGGGCGGCCCCTTATTCTAAGACCATGCCCCCTAGTTCTAGTCTCCCCCCATCAGTGGGAACATCCTCTCTGCATCCACCTTGTCGAGCCCCCCCCTCATAATCTGATATGTTTCGATAAGATCACCTCTCCTTCTTCTGAACTCCAATGAGTAGAGGCGCCAACCTCCTCAACCTTTCCTCATAAGTCAACCCTCCCTCATCCCCGGAATCAACCGAGTGAACCTTCTCTGAACTGCCTCCAAAGCAAAGTACGTCCTTTGGTAAATACGGAGAGCAGAACTGTGCACGCAGTACTCCAGGTGTGGCCTCACCAATACCCTGTGTAACTGGAGCAAGACTTCCCTGCTTTTATACTCCATCCCCCTTTGCAATAAAGGCCAAGATACCATTGGTCTGCCACAGAAACACCGACAATAGGTGCAGGAGTAGGCCATTGGGCCCTTCGAGCCTGCACCACCATTCAATGAGTTCATGGCTGAACATGCAACTTCAGTACCCCATTCCTGCTTTCTCGCCATACCCCTTGATCCCCCGAGTAGTAAGGACCTCATCTAACTCCCTTTTTGAATATATTTAATGAATTGGCCCCAACAACTCTCTGCGGTAGAGAATTCCACAGGTTCACCACTCTCTGGGTGAAGAAGTTTCTCCTCATCTCGGTCCTAAATATCCTTAGACTGTGTGTCCCCCTGGTTCTGGACTTCCCCAACATCGGGAACATTCTTCCCGCATCTAACCTGTCCCGTCCCGTCAGAATTTTAAACCTTTCGATGAGGTCCCCTCTCATTCTTCTGAACTCCAGTGAATACAAGCCCAGTTGATCCAGTCTTTCTTGATAGGTCAGTCCCGCCATCCCGGGAATCAGTCTGGTGAACCTTCGCTGCACTCCCTCAATAGCAAGAACGTCCTTCCTCAGATTAGGAGACCAAAACTGTACACAATACTCCAGGTGTGGCCTCAACAAGGCCCTGTACAACTGTAGTAACACCTCCCCGGCCCCTGTACTCAAATCCCCTCGCTATGAAGGCCAACATGCCATTTGCTTTCTTCACCGCCTGCTGTACCTGCATGGCCAACCTTCAATGACTGATGTACCATGACACCCAGGTCTCGTTGCACCTCCCCCTTTTCCTAATCTGTCACTTCCCTGCCTTTATACTCCGTCCCCTTTGCAATAAAGGCCAAGATATCATTGGCCCTTCCTGATCGTTGGCTGGACCTGCCTATTAACCTTTTCGAGCTCTGGAAGCCGGGACAGTGAATATATTTAAGACAGAGATAGACAGTTGCTTAACTGAGGAGGGGATAAGGGGGCGGGCAGGGAAGTGGAGCTGTGTCCATGATTGGATCAGCCACGATCCAGCTGTTTACACTGTACATTAATGATTTAGACGAGGGGATTAAATGTAGTATCTCCAAATTTGCGGATGACACTAAGTTGGGTGGCAGTGTGAGCTGCGAGGAGGATGCTATGAGGCTGCAGAGCGACTTGGACAGGTTAGGTGAGTGGGCAAATGCATGGCAGATGAAGTATAATGTGGATAAATGTGAGGTTATCCACTTTGGTGGCAAAAACAGAGAGACAGACTATTATCTGAATGGTGACAGGTTAGGAAAAGGGGAGGTGCAACGAGACCTGGGTGTCATGGGACATCAGTCATTGAAGGTTGGCATGCAGGTACAGCAGGCGGTGAAGAAAGCAAATGGCATGTTGGCCTTCATAGCGAGGGGATTTGAGTACAGGGCCAGGGAGGTGTTGCTACAATTGTACAGGGCCTTGGTGAGGCCACACCTGGAATATTGTGTACAGTTTTGGTCTCCTAACCTGAGGAAGGACATTCTTGCTATTGAGGGAGTGCAGCGAAGGTTCACCAGACTGATTCCCGGGATGGCAGGACTGACCTATCAAGAAAGACTGGATCGACTGGGCTTGTATTCACTGGAGTTCAGAAGGATGAGAGGGGGACCTCATAGAAACATCTAAAATTCTGACGGGACTGACATATGAGGAAAGACTGGATCAACTGGGCCTGTATTCACTGGAGTTCAGAAGGATGAGAGGGGGACCTCATAGAAACATGTCAAATTCTGACGGGACGGGGACAGGTTAGAATGTTCCCGATGTTGGGGAAGTCCAGAACCAGGGGGGGTCACACAGTCTGAGGATAAGGGGGTAAGCCATTGAGGACCGAGATGAGGAGGAACTTCTTCACCCAGAGAGTGGTGAACCTGTGGAATTCTCTACCGCAGAGAGTTGTTCGGGGCCAGTTAGTTGGATATATTCCAGAGGGAGTTAGATGTGGTCCTTACGGCTCAAGGGATCAAGGGGGGGTACGGAGAGAAAGCAGGAAAGGGGGTACTGAGGGGAATGACCAGCCGTGATCTTATTGAATGGCGGAGGAGGTTCGAAGGGCCCAATGGCCCACTCCTGCTCCTGTTTATTTGTCTGTTCCCCCACGGTCGCTGAAACGTTTGCATGGAGCACGGCGCGAGAGATAATGCCGCTGCTGTTTCTCCCCGGGTCCCGGTCGGAGTCCTCCGCGCCGGGCGAGTCGGAGGGTTGCTCCGCAAACTGCGGCGACAGGACGTGCTGTCCGCCGCCCACACCCAGCCCCCGTTCTCTCACTCACGCCGCGGTTCTGTGCCAACAGGGCGTTCGCCCCCAAGTGCAGTGTGTGCAACGAGCCAATCGTTCCCGAGGATGGGAAGGAGGAAGCTGTTCGGATCATCGCCCTGGACAAAAACTTTCACGTCAAGTGTTATCGGTGCGAGGTGAGAAGAACTGTGGTCCAGGGTCGCTCGCTGTGTCTCCCCTCGCTGTCTCTCCCCTCGCTGTGTCTCTCCCTCGCTGTGTCTCCCTCGCTGTGTCTCCCTCTCTGTCTCTCCCTCGCTGTGTCTCCCTCGCTGTCTCTCCCTCTCTGTGTCTCCCTCGCTGTGTCTCCCTCGCTGTGTCTCCCTCGCTGTGTCTCCCTCGCTGTCTCTCCCTCGCTGTGTCTTCCTCGCTGTCTCTCCCTCGCTGTCTCTCCCTCGCTGTCTCTCTCCCTCGCTGTGTCTCTCCCTCGCTGTGTCTCCCTCGCTGTGTCTCTCGCTCGCTGTGTCTCCCTCGCTGTGTCTCCCTCTCTGTCTCTCCCTCGCTGTCTCCCTCGCTGTCTCTCCCTCGCTGTGTCTCTCCCTCGCTGTGTCTCCCTCGCTGTGTCTCTCCCTCGCTGTGTCTCTCCCTCGCTGTGTCTTCCTCGCTGTGTCTCCCTCTCTGTCTCTCCCTCGCTGTCTCTCCCTCGCTGTCTCTCCCTCTCTGTCTCTCCCTCGCTGTGTCTCCCTCACTGTGTCTCCCTCGCTGTGTCTCCCTCGCTGTCTCTCCCTCGCTGTCTCTCCCTCGCTGTGTCTCCCTCGCTGTCTCTCCCTCGCTGTCTCTCCCTCGCTGTGTCTCCCTCGCTGTGTCTCCCTCTCTGTCTCTCCCTCGCTGTCTCTCCCTCGCTGTCTCTCCCTCGCTGTGTCTCCCTCGCTGTGTCTCCCTCTCGCTGTGTCTCCCTCGCTGTCTCTCCCTCGCTGTGTCTCCCTCGCTGTCTCTCCCTCGCTGTGTCTCCCTCGCTGTCTTTCCCTCTCTGTCTCTCCCTCGCTGTGTCTCCCTCGCTGTGTCTCTCCCTCGCTGTCTCTCCCTCGCTGTCTCTCCCTCGCTGTGTCTCCCTCGCTGTCTTTCCCTCTCTGTCTCTCCCTCGCTGTGTCTCCCTCGCTGTGTCTCCCTCGCTGTGTCTCCCTCGCTGTCTCCCTCGCTGTCTCTCCCTCTCTGTCTCTCCCTCGCTGTGTCTCCCTCGCTGTGTCTCCCTCGCTGTGTCTCCCTCGCTGTGTCTCCCTCGCTGTGTCTCTCCCTCTCTGTCTCTCCCTCGCTGTCTCTCCCTCGCTGTCTCTCTCTCGCTGTGTCTCCCTCGTTGTGTCTCCCTCGCTGTGTCTCCCTCGCTGTGTCTCCCTCGCTGTCTCTCCCTCGCTGTGTCTCTCCCTCTCTGTCTCTCCCTCGCTGTGTCTCCCTCGCTGTGTCTCCCTCGCTGTGTCTCCCTCGCTGTGTCTCCCTCGCTGTGTCTCCCTCTCTGTCTCTCCCTCGCTGTCTTTCCCTCGCTGTGTCTCCCTCGCTGTCTCTCCCTCGCTGTCTCTCCCTCGCTGTGTCTCCCTCGCTGTGTCTCCCTCGCTGTCTCTCCCTCGCTGTGTCTCCCTCTCTGTCTCTCCCTCGCTGTGTCTCTCCCTCGCTGTGTCTCCCTCGCTGTGTCTCTCCCTCGCTGTGTCTCCCTCGCTGTGTCTCTCCCTCGCTGTCTCTCCCTCGCTGTCTCTCCCTCGCTGTCTCTCCCTCGCTGTGTGTCCCTCTCTGTCTCTCCCTCGCTGTGTCTCTCCCTCGCTGTGTCTCTCCCTCGCTGTGTCTCCCTCGCTGTGTCTCTCCCTCGCTGTCTCTCCCTCGCTGTGTCTCCCTCGCTGTGTCTCTCCCTCGCTGTGTCTTCCTCGCTGTGTCTTCCTCGCTGTGTCTCCCTCTCTGTCTCTCCCTCGCTGTGTCTCCCTCTCTGTCTCTCCCTCGCTGTGTCTCCCTCGCTGTGTCTCCCTCGCTGTGTCTCCCTCGCTGTGTCTCCCTCGCTGTGTCTCCCTCGCTGTCTCTCCCTCGCTGTGTCTCTCCCTCGCTGTGTCTCCCTCTCTGTGTCTCCCTCGCTGTCTCTCCCTCGCTGTCTCTCCCTCGCTGTGTCTCCCTCGCTGTGTCTCCCTCGCTGTCTCTCCCTCGCTGTGTCTCCCTCACTGTGTCTCCCTCGCTGTGTCTCCCTCGCTGTGTCTCCCTCTCTGTCTCTCCCTCGCTGTGTCTCCCTCGCTGTGTCTTCCTCGCTGTGTCTCCCTCACTGTGTCTCCCTCGCTGTCTCTCCCTCTCTGTCTCTCCCTCGCTGTCTCTCCCTCTCTGTGTCTCCCTCGCTGTGTCTCTCCCTCGCTGTGTCTCCCTCGCTGTCTCTCCCTCGCTGTCTCTCCCTCGCTGTGTCTCCCTCGCTGTCTCTCCCTCGCTGTGTCTCTCCCTCGCTGTGTCTCCCTCACTGTGTCTCCCTCGCTGTCTCTCCCTCGCTGTGTCTCCCTCGCAATGTCTCCCTCGCTGTGTCTCTCCCTCGCTGTGTCTCCCTCGCAATGTCTCCCTCGCTGTGTCTCTCCCTCGCTGTCTCTCCCTCTCTGTCTCCCTCGCTGTCTCTCCCTCTCTGTCTCTCCCTCTCTGTCTCTCCCTCTCTGTCTCTCCCTCGCTGTCTCTCCCTCGCTGTGTCTCCCTCGCTGTGTCTCCCTCGCTGTGTCTCCCTCGCTGTGTCTCCCTCGCTGTCTCTCCCTCTCTGTGTCTCCCTCGCTGTGTCTCCCTCGCTGTCTCTCCCTCGCTGTGTCTCCCTCGCTGTCTCTCCCTCGCTGTGTCTCTCCCTCGCTGTGTCTCCCTCTCTGTCTCTCCCTCTCTGTCTCTCCCTCTCTGTGTTTCCCTCGCTGTCTCTCCCTCTCTGTCTCTCCCTCTCTGTCTCTCCCTCGCTGTCTCTCCCTCTCTGTGTCTCCCTCGCTGTCTCTCCCTCGCTGTGTCTCCCTCGCTGTGTCTCCCTCGCTGTCTCTCCCTCTCTGTGTCTCCCTCGCTGTCTCTCCCTCTCTGTGTCTCCCTCTCTGTCTCTCCCTCGCTGTCTCTCCTTCGCTGTGTCTCCCTCGCTGTGTCTCTCCCTCGCTGTGTCTCCCTCGCTGTGTATCCCTCGCTGTGTCTCTCCCTCGCTGTCTCTCCCTCGCTGTGTCTCCCTCGCTGTGTCTCCCTCGCTGTGTCTCCCTCGCTGTCTCTCCCTCGCTGTCTCTCCCTCGCTGTCTCTCCCTCGCTGTGTCTCCCTCGCTGTCTCTCCCTCGCTGTCTCTCCCTCGCTGTCTCTCCCTCGCTGTCTCTCCCTCGCTGTCTCTCCCTCGCTGTGTCTCCCTCTCTGTCTCTCCCTCGCTGTCTCTCCCTCGCTGTCTCTCCCTCGCTGTGTCTCCCTCGCTGTCTCTCCCTCGCTGTGTCTCCCTCGCTGTGTCTCTCCCTCGCTGTCTCTCCCTCGCTGTGTCTCCCTCGCTGTGTCTCCCTCGCTGTGTCTCCCTCGCTGTCTCTCCCTCGCTGTCTCTCCCTCGCTGTCTCTCCCTCGCTGTGTCTCCCTCGCTGTCTCTCCCTCGCTGTCTCTCCCTCGCTGTCTCTCCCTCGCTGTCTCTCCCTCGCTGTCTCTCCCTCGCTGTGTCTCCCTCTCTGTCTCTCCCTCGCTGTCTCTCCCTCGCTGTCTCTCCCTCGCTGTGTCTCCCTCGCTGTGTCTCTCCCTCGCTGTCTCTCCCTCTCTGTCTCTCCCTCGCTGTCTCTCCCTCTCTGTGTCTCCCTCGCTGTGTCTCTCCCTCGCTGTGTCTCCCTCGCTGTCTCTCCCTCGCTGTCTCTCCCTCGCTGTGTCTCCCTCGCTGTCTCTCCCTCGCTGTGTCTCTCCCTCGCTGTGTCTCCCTCACTGTGTCTCCCTCGCTGTCTCTCCCTCGCTGTGTCTCCCTCGCAATGTCTCCCTCGCTGTGTCTCTCCCTCGCTGTGTCTCCCTCGCAATGTCTCCCTCGCTGTGTCTCTCCCTCGCTGTCTCTCCCTCTCTGTCTCCCTCGCTGTCTCTCCCTCTCTGTCTCTCCCTCTCTGTCTCTCCCTCTCTGTCTCTCCCTCGCTGTCTCTCCCTCGCTGTGTCTCCCTCGCTGTGTCTCCCTCGCTGTGTCTCCCTCGCTGTGTCTCCCTCGCTGTCTCTCCCTCTCTGTGTCTCCCTCGCTGTGTCTCCCTCGCTGTCTCTCCCTCGCTGTGTCTCCCTCGCTGTCTCTCCCTCGCTGTGTCTCTCCCTCGCTGTGTCTCCCTCTCTGTCTCTCCCTCTCTGTCTCTCCCTCTCTGTGTTTCCCTCGCTGTCTCTCCCTCTCTGTCTCTCCCTCTCTGTCTCTCCCTCGCTGTCTCTCCCTCTCTGTGTCTCCCTCGCTGTCTCTCCCTCGCTGTGTCTCCCTCGCTGTGTCTCCCTCGCTGTCTCTCCCTCTCTGTGTCTCCCTCGCTGTCTCTCCCTCTCTGTGTCTCCCTCTCTGTCTCTCCCTCGCTGTCTCTCCTTCGCTGTGTCTCCCTCGCTGTGTCTCTCCCTCGCTGTGTCTCCCTCGCTGTGTATCCCTCGCTGTGTCTCTCCCTCGCTGTCTCTCCCTCGCTGTGTCTCCCTCGCTGTGTCTCCCTCGCTGTGTCTCCCTCGCTGTCTCTCCCTCGCTGTCTCTCCCTCGCTGTCTCTCCCTCGCTGTGTCTCCCTCGCTGTCTCTCCCTCGCTGTCTCTCCCTCGCTGTCTCTCCCTCGCTGTCTCTCCCTCGCTGTCTCTCCCTCGCTGTGTCTCCCTCTCTGTCTCTCCCTCGCTGTCTCTCCCTCGCTGTCTCTCCCTCGCTGTGTCTCCCTCGCTGTCTCTCCCTCGCTGTGTCTCCCTCGCTGTCTCTCCCTCGCTGTGTCTCCCTCGCTGTGTCTCCCTCGCTGTCTCTCCCTCTCTGTCTCTCCCTCTCTGTCTCTCCCTCTCTGTGTCTCCCTCGCTGTCTCTCCCTCGCTGTCTCTCCCTCGCTGTGTCTCCCTCGCTGTGTCTCCCTCGCTGTGTCTCCCTCGCTGTCTCTCCCTCTCTGTCTCTCCCTCGCTGTCTCTCCCTCTCTGTCTCTCCCTCTCTGTCTCTCCCTCGCTGTCTCTCCCTCTCTGTCTCTCCCTCTCTGTCTCTCCCTCTCTGTCTCTCCCTCGCTGTGTCTCCCTCGCTGTGTCTCACTCGCTGTCTCTCCCTCGCTGTGTCTCCCTCGCTGTGTCTCCCTCGCTGTCTCTCCCTCTCTGTCTCTCCCTCGCTGTGTCTCCCTCGCTGTCTCTCCCTCGCTGTGTCTCCCTCGCTGTGTCTCCCTCGCTGTGTCTCCCTCGCTGTCTCTCCCTCGCTGTCTCTCCCTCTCTGTCTCTCCCTCGCTGTCTCTCCCTCGCTGTGTCTCCCTCGCTGTGTCTCCCTCGCTGTGTCTCCCTCGCTGTGTCTCCGTCGCTGTCTCTCCCTCGCTGTCTCTCCCTCGCTGTGTCTCCCTCTCTGTCTCTCCCTCGCTGTCTCTCCCTCGCTGTCTCTCCCTCGCTGTGTCTTCCTCGCTGTGTCTCCCTCGCTGTCTCTCCCTCGCTGTCTCTCCCTCGCTGTGTCTCCCTCGCTGTCTCTCCCTCGCTGTCTCTCCCTCGCTGTGTCTCCCTCGCTGTGTCTCACTCGCTGTGTCTCCCTCTCTGTGTCTCCCTCGCTGTGTCTCCCTCGCTGTGTCTCCCTCGCTGTGTCTCCCTCGCTGTCTCTCCCTCGCTGTGTCTCCCTCGCTGTGTCTCTCCCTCGCTGTCTCTCCCTCGCTGTGTCTCTCCCTCGCTGTGTCTCTCCCTCGCTGTGTCTCCCTCTCTGTCTCTCCCTCTCTGTCTCTCCCTCGCTGTCTCTCCCTCTCTGTCTCTCCCTCGCTGTCTCTCCCTCGCTGTGTCTCCCTCTCTGTCTCTCCCTCGCTGTGTCTCTCCCTCGCTGTGTCTCCCTCTCTGTCTCTCCCTCTCTGTCTCTCCCTCGCTGTGTCTCCCTCGCTGTGTCTCCCTCTCTGTCTCTCCCTCTCTGTCTCTCCCTCGCTGTCTCTCCC
>NW_027251888.1:0-34775 GCF_044704955.1 Pristiophorus japonicus
GAAGCTGAGCAAGGACATGGGAAACCCGACAGCAGATTGGGAGAGACTGGACAACAGCACCCACCGGACCATCACGGGCACCCAGGGGTGGGGGAGTGAGTGTGTGTTGGGATAAATGGTGGGAGGCGGAGTTAGGAGTGTGTGTGTGTGCATGTGGGATCAGAGAAGATATGCCCGGCAGGCATCTCCATAGCGTTCTCCCGACAGTGGCGGGATGAAGGGGAGGGGATGGGATGGGACCGGAGCATGGTCACATGCATAGTAAGCCACCCCAGCTCCATCCACGCCACCGAGTTAAGCTCACACCCCAGACAGCCCCTGCCCACAGCCCCGACCGAACCAACTGACACGGACAGATGCCCGACCACCACCCAGGGACCACAGAACGGTTTGGTTTTGTTCCCACGGACAAGCTGCTATACCAGGGGGTCCACTAGGCCGTGGCCTCCGTCATCCTAAACCTTACCGAGGTTCACCTACCTGAGTGGTGCCCAAAAGAGACAGAACACCTCTACCAGGCTCTCCTTCGAGAAATGTTCAGGACATTCTCCGAGCTCGATTTTGGCTATTTGAACAAGACTTTGCTTTACGGCCTACAACCCAAAGACAACGTCAAACCGAAAAGACACAGAAGAGGGATGTGGAATGATGTTTTTACCGGTTTCAACACCGGGGCATCAATGATTAATAGCATGGACAATGACAGAGCACATTTCGGATACCACATTCCATTTTTACCAGAGCACCTGACAGATCTGTTCAAAGCAGCACAAAAATCCCAGAAACATTATTTCACCCGACAACAACAAACAGTAAAATTGGGAGCCCAGATAGCTGACTTAAATCCAAGGCCCTGGTGGGATTGGGGGTTGGATGTAGGGGTCCCGGCCTGGGACTGCATCCTCTCTCACGCCCTGATCGTGGCACAGCTGATCACCGGAGCCGATTTACTGGCGATCCACTGCCAGCCTAGGAGAAAGGGCCGTGGTTTAAAACTTGAGAAAGTTATGTGGGAGGCCAAGTCAAAGGTCAAACAAAAAGGGAGGGCTCACAAAGCCTATGTAGTATGACGGGACTGATTGTACGAGCCGAATGTATTACACTGTAAAGAAAAGTCTGCACCTTGTAAAAGGTCCGTACCTCCCTATCTGTAATACTATCAGGTGTGATACTGTGGACTATTGTGGTTTTGGTGAAGGGCATTGGTTGAGAAGCATTTTTACATTTTCAGTATTGTATTGATTCCAAATGTATGAATACCATTGGTGTATTTTAATGTTTTATCGTGGGTTTAGGTAAGATTTGGGGAAGATTGTCTCTGTGAGAGGGAAAAGGTTTTGCTTCACATTTTGAAAACACCCTGAGACCGAGTGTTTTAATGGGGGAGTGGAAGGTTCAAAAATCAACGGCCGCATTTTATTGGAGCATCCTCAGGACAAGAAAACGACCATGGGATCGTCCTATACATTTTAAATCAAAATTTTTGGCCAAGTAAAACCCTCAGACCAGGCAGGCTGGGTAACGTGTGGGTGGATACAGACATTGTGGGGTCTGGCTCACAAGTGAGACAGAGGCACTGGCCAATGGGGAAAGTGCAATCTGGCCGGCCAATCAGGGGTTGAGTCGGGCCTGAAGCGGGGAAATCCTCAACCAATGGGGACTACCCGGCCCAGTTTGAAAATATGACTCACCCCTACTCAAATTATGAATGTGGACCATCATCTAATAATTAATATGGACAGTGGACAATGGTCCAGCAGATGTTGAGGCACCAATGTGCACTGAAACAATACCCTGTCCTCACACCTACCTGTACCTGGGACATCTTCTGATTAAATATTCAAAGCTATCTCCACGCCCAAACTTACCACCGGGAATGTAGAACCACCGGGAATGTAGAACCACCGGGAATGTAGAACCACCGGGAATGTAGAACCACCGGGAATGTGGAACCACCGGGAGTGTAGAACCACCGGGAATGTAGAACCACCGGGAGTGTAGAACCACCGGGAATGTAGAACCACCGGGAATGTAGAACCACCGGGAGTGTAGAACCACCGGGAATGTAGAACCACCGGGAATGTAGAACCACCGGGGGTGTAGAACCACCGGGAGTGTAGAACCACCGGGAATGTAGAACCACCGGGAATGTAGAACCACCGGGAGTGTAGAACCACCGGGAGTGTAGAACCACCGGGAGTGTAGAACCACCGGGAATGTAGAACCACCGGGAGTGTAGAACCACCGGGAATGTAGAACCACCGGGAGTGTAGAACCACCGGGAATGTAGAACCACCGGGAATGTAGAACCACCGGGAATGTAGAACCACCGGGGGTGTAGAACCACCGGGAATGTAGAACCACCGGGAATGTAGAACCACCGGGAGTGTAGAACCACCGGGAATGTAGAACCACCGGGGGTGTAGAACCACCGGGAATGTAGAACCACCGGGAGTGTAGAACCACCGGGAGTGTAGAACCACCGGGAGTGTAGAACCACCGGGAATGTAGAACCACCGGGAATGTAGAACCACCGGGAGTGTAGAACCACCGGGAATGTAGAACCACCGGGAATGTAGAACCACCGGGAGTGTAGAACCACCGGGAATGTAGAACCACCGGGAGTGTAGAACCACCGGGAATGTAGAACCACCGGGAATGTAGAACCACCGGGAGTGTAGAACCACCGGGGGTGTTGAACCACCGGGAATGTAGAACCACCGGGGGTGTTGAACCACCGGGAATGTAGAACCACCGGGAATGTAGAACCACCGGGAGTGTAGAACCACCGGGAATGTAGAACCACCGGGAATGTAGAACCACCGGGAATGTAGAACCACCGGGAGTGTAGAACCACCGGGGGTGTTGAACCACCGGGAATGTAGAACCACCGGGAATGACGAACCACCGGGAGTGTAGAACCACCGGGAATGTAGAACCACCGGGAAT
Organism: Pristiophorus japonicus; assembly: GCF_044704955.1. Lineage (NCBI taxonomy): Eukaryota > Metazoa > Chordata > Chondrichthyes > Pristiophoridae > Pristiophorus > Pristiophorus japonicus. The sequence goes on from NW_027251888.1 coordinate 2,950, forward strand.
GTAGAACCACCGGGAATGTAGAACCACCGGGAGTGTAGAACCACCGGGAATGTAGAACCACCAGGAATGTAGAACCACCGGGAGTGTAGAACCACCGGGAATGTAGAACCACCGGGAGTGTAGAACCACCGGGAATGTAGAACCACCGGGAATGTAGAACCACCGGGAGTGTAGAACCACCGGGAGTGTAGAACCACCGGGAATGTAGAACCACCGGGAATGTAGAACCACCGGGAATGTAGAACCACCGGGAATGTAGAACCACCGGGGGTGTTGAACCACCGGGAATGTAGAACCACCGGGGGTGTTGAACCACCGGGAATGTAGAACCACCGGGAATGTAGAACCACCGGGAGTGTAGAACCACCGGGAATGTAGAACCACCGGGAATGTAGAACCACCGGGAATGTAGAACCACCGGGGGTGTAGAACCACCGGGAATGTAGAACCACCGGGAATGTAGAACCACCGGGAGTGTAGAACCACCGGGAGTGTAGAACCACCGGGAATGTAGAACCACCGGGAATGACGAACCACCGGGAGTGTAGAACCACCGGGAATGTAGAACCACCGGGAATGTAGAACCACCGGGAATGTAGAACCACCGGGAATGTAGAACCACCGGGAATGTAGAACCACCGGGAATGTAGAACCACCGGGAATGTAGAACCACCGGGAATGTAGAACCACCGGGAATGTAGAACCACCGGGGGTGTTGAACCACCGGGAATGTAGAACCACCGGGGGTGTTGAACCACCGGGAATGTAGAACCACCGGGGGTGTAGAACCACCGGGAATGTAGAACCACCGGGAATGTAGAACCACCGGGAGTGTAGAACCACCGGGAATGTAGAACCACCGGGAATGTAGAACCACCGGGGGTGTAGAACCACCGGGAATGTAGAACCACCGGGAATGTAGAACCACCGGGAGTGTAGAACCACCGGGAGTGTAGAACCACCGGGAATGTAGAACCACCGGGAATGTAGAACCACCGGGAGTGTGGAACCAGCCGGAGAGAGAAGTAAGCAGTTAGAGTCAGCTTTTGAAGCAGTTAGAGTCAGCTTTTCACAGGGCCCTTGCTCTGGGGAAGGTGTACTGAACTCCAGCAGCTTTTTGCTCAGGAGGTAACCGAAAGGCAAAGAGAATAAACCGATGCAACATTGAGGAGGAAAACCGAACCGAACAACGTAAAACCCACCCCAGAGGGAACCCGAGCTGAAATAAGTGCCCCCCAGAACCCCGGAGTTGATAGAATTGTGAGTATTGCCCAGACCCCCTCACAGACTCAATTTAGGATAGGAATTGTTAAGGAGGGTGGAAGTGAGAGGTGTGGTTGTGTGTGAGTGGAATGTTTTAACCTCTTGTTTTCCCCGTCCCTATTGCGAGATATTTTGTGTTGTTGAGTGAGATTGTGCCGTTACTGCTATTTATGACCTCTTCCTATGCCCTCTATCTTGGTGTTTACTATTCTAAATAAACAACATTAGCCATTTTGTTCTCTTACCCACTGTGTCTGGTGTCTCATTACTCACCCATCCTCATAAATCGCACCAGGACCCCAGGGGAGTGTGGATTCGAACCCACACCCCAAGCTCCCCTTACAACATGCAGTGCCAATCTACCACTGTCGCTGTGGATGTCAGTGTGTACAGACCGATTCGTGTCCACTGTGGAGACACTGCAAGTACAGACCCACTCTGTGATTCCCCCTGTGTAGTCTCTGTAAGTACTGACCAACTCTGTGATTCCCCCTGTGTAGTCTCTGTAAGTACTGACCCACTCTGTGACTCCCGCTGTGTAGTCTCTGTAAGTACTGACCCACTCTGTGACTCCCCCTGTGTAGTCTCTGTAAGTACTGACCCACTCTGTGATTCCCCCTGTGTAGTCTCTGTAAGTACTGACCCACTCTGTGATTCCCCCTGTGTCGTCTCTGTAAGTACTGACCCACTCTGTGATTCCCCTGTGTAGTCTCTGTAAGTACTGACCCACTCTGTGATTCCCCCTGTGTAGTCTCTGTAAGTACTGACCCACTCTGTGATTCCCCCTGTGTAGTCTCTGTAAGTACTGACCCACTCTGTGATTCCCCCTGTGTAGTCTCTGTAAGTACTGACCCACTCTGTGATTCCCCCTGTGTCGTCTCTGTAAGTACTGACCCACTCTGTGATTCCCCTGTGTAGTCTCTGTAAGTACTGACCCACTCTGTGATTCCCCCTGTGTAGTCTCTAAGTACTGACCCACTCTGTGATTCCCCCTGTGTCGTCTCTGTAAGTACTGACCCACTCTGTGATTCCCCTGTGTAGTCTCTGTAAGTACTGACCCACTCTGTGATTCCCCCTGTGTAGTCTCTGTAAGTACTGACCCACTCTGTGATTCCCCCTGTGTCGTCTCTGTAAGTACTGACCCACTCTGTGATTCCCCTGTGTAGTCTCTGTAAGTACTGACCCACTCTGTGATTCCCCTGTGTAGTCTCTGTAAGTACAGACCCACTCTGTGACTCCCCCTGTGTAGTCTCTGTAAGTACTGACCCACTCTGTGATTCCCCCTGTGTAGTCTCTGTAAGTACTGACCCACTCTGTGATTCCCCCTGTGTAGTCTCTGTAAGTACTGACCCACTCTGTGATTCCCCCTGTGTAGTCTCTGTAAGTACTGACCCACTCTGTGATTCCCCTGTGTAGTCTCTGTAAGTACTGACCCACTCTGTGATTACCCCTGTGTAGTCTCTAAGTACTGACCCACTCTGTGATTCCTCCTGTGTCGTCTCTGTAAGTACTGACCCACTCTGTGATTCCCCTGTGTAGTCTCTGTAAGTACTGACCCACTCTGTGATTCCCCCTGTGTAGTCTCTGTAAATACTGACCCACTCTGTGATTCCCCCTGTGTAGTCTCTGTAAGTACTGACCCACTCTGTGATTCCCCTGTGTAGTCTCTGTAAGTACTGACCCACTCTGTGATTCCCCTGTGTAGTCTCTGTAAGTACTGACCCACTCTGTGATTCCCCTGTGTAGTCTCTGTAAGTACAGACCCACTCTGTGACTCCCCCTGTGTAGTCTCTGTAAGTACTGACCCACTCTGTGACTCCCCCTGTGTCGTCTCTGTAAGTACTGACCCACTCTGTGATTCCCCCTGTGTAGTCTCTAAGTACAGACCCACTCTGTGATTCCCCCTGTGTAGTCTCTGCAAGTACTGACCCACTCTGTGATTCCCCCTGTGTAGTCTCTGTAAGTACTGACCCACTCTGTGATTCTCCCTGTGTAGTCTCTGTAAGTACTGACACACTCTGTGATTCCCCCTGTGTAGTCTCTGTAAGTACTGACCCACTCTGTGATTCCCCTGTGTAGTCTCTATTAGTGCTGATCCACTCTGTGATTCCCCCTGTGTAGTCTCTGTATGTACAGACAGACTCTGTGACTCCCTGTTTACTCGCTGTAAGTAAAGACATACTCTGTGACTCCCTGTTTACTCGCTGTAAGTACAGACCCACTCTGTGACTCCCTGTTTACTCGCTGTAAGTACAGACCCACTCTGTGTCTCCCTGTTTACTCTCTGTAAGTACAGACACACTCTGTGACTCCCTGTTTACTCTCTGTAAGTTCAGACACATTCTGTGACTCCCTGTTTACTCTCAGTAAGTACAGACACACTCTGTCACTCCCTGTTTACTCGCTGTAAGTATTGACCCACTCTGTGATTCCCCCTGTGTAGTCTCTGTAAGTACAGACACACTCTGTGACTCCCCCTGTTTACTCGCTGTAAGTACAGACACACTTTGTAACTCCTGTGAGTAGTCGCTGTAAGTAGTTCTCCTGAGCAGACATACAGTGTGACACTGATATTGAATCCCTATCGATACAGACCTGTTCTATGACTCTCCCTATGGAATATATTTGAGATCAGAATCACTTTTGACTCTGACATTGAATCTCTGTAAGTACAGACACACTATGTGATCCCACTGGGAGGTCTATGTAACTACAGACCCACCACCAGCTAACAATCTTCTCCCGCACTCCATCAGGCTACGAATCGTGTTGAACACCACTTGCAAGCAGCACGGAGAGTATCGAGGGCACAGAATGTACTGTGGGTGGGGGACTTCAATGTCCATCTCAAGAGTGGCTGTGCAGTACCACTACAGACCGAGCTGGCCCAGTGCTCAAGGGTATAAGTGCCAGACCGGGCCTGCGTCAGGTGGTGAGAGAAACAACACAACAAAAATACCCATTTGACCCCGGCCTCCCCAATCTACCTATCGCTATGTATCTGTCCATGAGTGCATTGATAGCAGTGATCAGCACACAGTCTTTGTGGAGACAAATTTGTTTTTCACACTGAGGTGACACCCAATCGTGTTGTGTACAACTATCACCGTGCTAAATTGAATAGATTCGGAACTGATCTCGCAGCTAAAACCTGGCTGTCCATCAGGCATTGTGGGCCATCACCAGCAGCACAATTTAATTCCAGCACAATCTCTAACCTCATGGACCAACATATATCTAACTCTATCATTACCATCAGGCCAGCGGACCAACCCTGGTCCAATACCAGGGCAGAAGAGCATGCTGGGAGTAACACCAGGCGTACACAAAGATGTGGTGCCAACCTGGGGAAGCTGCACCTGAGGACTACAAGCACCCTAACCAGCAGAAGCAGCATGCTGTTAACAAAGCTAAGTGATCCCACAATTAATGGATCAGATCAAAGATCTACAGTCCTGCCACATCCAGTTGTGCATGGTCATGGATCATTAAACAACTAACGGGAGGAGGAAGCTCCATGAATATCCCAATCCTCAATGATGGCAAAGCCGAGCACACACGTGCAAAAGACAAGGCTGAATGGTGTAGAACCATCTTCAGCCAGAAATGTAGAGTGGGTTTTCCACATCTGTCTCCTCCGGAGGTAACCATCATCACAGAAGTCAGTCTTCACTCCTGGTGATCTCAAGAAACAGCAGCATGCACTGGATACAGCAAAGGCTACGGGATCTGACAACATCCCGGCTGTTGTGCTGAAGACATGTGCTCCAGAATTAGCCTCGCCTCTAGCCGAGCTGTTCCAGTCCAGATACAACACTGGCATCTACCCGGCAATGTGGAAAACTGCCCAGGTATGTCTGTCCACAAAAATCAGGGCAAATCCAATCCGGCCAAATACCGCCCCATCGGTCTACTCTCAATCATCAGCAAAGTGATAGAAGGTCTCGTCAATCCTACGATCAAGTGGCACTTACTCACTAATAGCCTTGCTCACAGCAGCCTAGTTTGGGTTCTGCCAGAACCACTCGGCTCCAGACCACATTACAGCCTTGGACCAACATGAACTAAAGAGCTGAATTCCAGAGGTGAGCTGAGAGTGACTGCCCTTGAAATCACGGCAGCATTTGACCGAGTGTGGCACCAAGCAGCCCTAGTAAAATTGAAGGCAATGGGAATCAGGGGGGAAGCTCTCCATTGGCTGGAGTCATAGCTAGAACAAAGGAAGATGGTTGTGGTGGTTGCATGTCAATCATCACAGCCCCAGGACATGGTGGCAGGAGTTCCTGAGGGCAATGTCCCAGGTTCAACCATCTTCACCTGCTTCATCAATGATCTTCCCTCCATCAGAATGTCACAAGTGGGTATAATTGCACAATGTTGAGTTCCATTCACAACTCCTCAGATAATGAAGCAGTCCATGCTCGCATGCAGCAAGACCTGGAGGACATTCAAGCTTGGGCTGATAAGTGGCAAGTTATATTCACGCCACACAAGTGCCAGGCAATGACCGTCTCCAACAAGCGAGAGTCTAACCACCTTCCATTGATATTCAACGGCATTTCCATCGGCGAATCCTCATCATCGACATCCTGGTGGTTACCATTAACCAGAAACTTAACTGGATGAGCCACATCAACACCGTGGCAACAGGAACACATCAGATGTGGATTATTCTGTGCCGTGTATCACAACTCTCGAATCCCCAAAGCCTTTCCTCCATCTACAAGACACACATCAGGAGTGTGATGGAATATGCTCCAATTGCCTGGAGGAATGCAGCTCCAAAAAGACTCCAGTAGCCCGACACCATCAAGGACAAAGCAGCCTGCATGATTTGTATCCCATCCACCCCTGAATCATTCATTCCCTCCACCACTGTCACACCGTGGCTCAGTGTAGACCCTCTATAAGATGCACTGTGGCAACTCACCAATGCTTCTTTAGTAGCACCTCCCAAACTCCCAAACTCTAAAACCTAGATGGACAAGGGCAGCAGGCGCATGGGAACACAACCACCTGCAAGTTCCCCTCGAAGTTACACACCATCCGGACTTGGAAATATATCGACGTTCTTTCATCGTCACGAGGTCTAAATCCTGGAACTCCCTCCTTTACAGCACTGTGAGTGAACCTTCAACACACCGACTGCAGGGATGTAATGTCAATTATGGGGGGCAATTAATGCTGGACTTGTCACAGACACCAAGATCCCAGAACGAATAAAGCAAAACACCCAGGGCAGGTACGGGATCGGTTCAATGCAGAGTCATTCGGGATTGTTTAATGCGACAGTGGAGAAGGAAATTTGCATCTAATGCATGCTGCACCTGCCCTGGAAGTGTTTGACGGGATAGTGTAGAGCGAACTTCGATCTGTTTCGAATGAGCACTTTACCTGACCGAGGTATGTATTTCAGGACAGTGTAGAGGGAGCTTTAAAATGTATCGAAGCTGGGCTCTGATTGTCATTGGAGTGCTGGATGTCACTGTTTACACGGAACTATCCTCTGTTTAGAACACTTTCCTTTTCTGAACATCAAGTGTTGATTGGAACAATGTAAATGGAGAGTTAATGTACACCGAACCCCGTGCATTACCTGCCCTGGGAGTGTTTGATGGGAGAGTGTCGAGGGAGCTTTACTCTGCATCTAACCCCGTGCTGTACCTGCCCTGGGAGTGTTTGATGGGACAGTGCAGAGGGAGCTTTACTCTGTATCTAACCGTGCATTACCTGCCCTGGGAGTGTTTGATGAGACAGTGCAGAGGGAGCTTTACTCTGTATCTAACCCCGTGCATTACCTGCCCTGGGAGTGTTTGATGAGACAGTGCAGAGGGAGCTTTACTCTGTATCTAACCCCCTGTACCTGCCCTGGGAGTGTTTGATGGGACAGTGTAGAGGGAGCTTTACTCTGTATCTAACCCGTGCATTACCTGCCCTGGGAGTGTTTGATGAGACAGTGCAGAGGGAGCTTTACTCTGTATCTAACCCCGTGCATTACCTGCCCTGGGAGTGTTTGATGAGACAGTGCAGAGGGAGCTTTACTCTGTATCTAACCCCGTGCATTACCTGCCCTGGGAGTGTTTTATGGGACAGTGTAGATGGAGCTTTACTCTGTATTTAACCCCGTGCATTATCTGCCCTGGGAGTGTTTTATGGGACAGTGTAGATGGAGGTTTACTCTGTATCTAACCCCGTGCATTATCTGCCCTGGGAGTGTTTGATGGGGCAGTGTAGATAGAGCTTTACTCTGTATCTCACCCATGCTGTGCCTGCCCTGGGAGTGTTTGAGGAGATAATATAGAAGGAGCTTTACTCTGTATCTAACATGTCGTGTAGCTGCTATGGGAGTGTTTGATGGGGCAGTGTACTAGAAGCTTTACTCTGTAATCTAATGCATGCTGTATCTGGACTATGAGTTGTGATTGGGACAGTGTAGACCGAGCTTTATGCTGTATCTAGCACATGCTGTATCTGCCCTGGGTGTGTTTGATGGGACAGTGTAGAGGGAGCTTTGCTCTGCATCTAACCCTGTGTACCTGTCTTGGAATGTTTGATGGGACAGTGCAGAGGGAGCTTTACTCTGTATCGAACCCCGTGCTGTACCTGCCCTGGGAGTGTTTGATGGGAGAGTGCAGAGGGAGCTTTACTCTGTTTTTAACCCCATGCATTACCTGCCCTGGGAGTGTTTGATGGGAGAGTGTCGAGGGAGCTTTACTCTGCATCTAACCCCGTGCTGTACCTGCCCTGGGAGTGTTTGATGGGAGAGTGTCGAGGGAGCTTTACTCTGTATCTAACCCCCTGTACCTGCCCTGGGAGTGTTTGATGGGACAGTGCAGAGGGAGCTTTACTCTGTATCTAACCCCCTGTACCTGCCCTGGGAGTGTTTGATGGGACAGTGCAGAGGGAGCTTTACTCTGTATCTAACCCCCTGTACCTGCCCTGGGAGTGTTTGATGGGACAGTGCAGAGGGAGCTTTACTCTGTATCTAACCCCGTGCTGTACCTGCCCTGAGATTGTTTGATGGGACAGTGCAGAGGGAGCTTTACTCTGTATCGAACCCCGTGCTGTACCTGCCCTGGGAGTGTTTGATGGGAGAGTGCAGAGGGAGCTTTACTCTGTTTTTAACCCCATGCATTACCTGCCCTGGGAGTGTTTGATGGGAGAGTGTCGAGGGAGCTTTACTCTGCATCTAACCCCGTGCTGTACCTGCCCTGGGAGTGTTTGATGGGAGAGTGTCGAGGGAGCTTTACTCTGTATCTAACCCCCTGTACCTGCCCTGGGAGTGTTTGATGGGACAGTGCAGAGGGAGCTTTACTCTGTATCTAACCCCCTGTACCTGCCCTGGGAGTGTTTGATGGGACAGTGCAGAGGGAGCTTTACTCTGTATCTAACCCCGTGCTGTACCTGCCCTGAGATTGTTTGATGGGACAGTGCAGAGGGAGCTTTACTCTGTATTTAACCCCATGCATTACCTGCCCTGGGAGTGTTTGATGGGACAGTGTAGAGGGAGCTTTACTCTGTATCTAAACCCGTGCTTTACCTGCCCTGGGAGTCTTTGATGGGACAGTGCAGAGGGATCTTTACTCTGTATCTAACCCCATGCATTACCTGCCCTGGGAGTGTTTGATGAGACAGTGTAGAGGGAGCTTTACTCTGTATTTAACCCCGTGCATTATCTGCCCTGGGAGTGTTTGATGGGGCAGTGTAGATGGAGCTTTACTCTGTATCTCACCCATGCTGTGCCTGCCCTGGGAGTGTTTGAGGGGATAATGTAGAAGGAGCTTTACTCTGTATCTAACACGTGGTGTAGCTGCTATGGGAGTGTTTGATGGTGCAGTGTACTAGAAGCTTTACTCTGTAATCTAATGCGTGCTGTATCTGGACTATGAGTTGTGATTGGGACAGTGTAGACCAAGCTTTATGCTGTATCTAGCACGTGCTGTATCTGCCCTGGGAGGTTTGATGGGACAGTGTAGAGGGAGCTTTACTCTGTATCTAACCCACTGTACCCTGCCCTGGGAGTGTTTGATGGGACAGTGCAGAGGGAGCTTTACTCTGTATCTAACCCTGTGTACATGCCCTGGGAATGTTTGATGGGACAGTGTAGAGGAAGCTTTACTCTGTATCTAACTCACTGTACCCTGCCCTGGGAGTGTTTGATGGGACAGTGCAGAGGGAGCTTTACTCTGTATTTAACCCCATGCATTACCTGCCCTGGGAGTGTTTGATGGGACAGTGCAGAGGGAGCTTTGCTCTGTATTTAACCCCATGCATTACCTGCCCTGGGAGTGTTTGATGAGACAGTGCAGAGGGAGCTTTACTCTGTATTTAACCCCATGCATTACCTGCCCTGGGAGTGTTTGATGGGACAGTGTAGAGGGAGCTTTACTCTGTATCTAAACCCGTGCCCTACCTGCCCTGTGAGTGTTTGATGGGACAGTGCAGAGGGATCTTTACTCTGTATCTAACCCCCTGTACCTGCCCTGGGAGTGTTTGATGGGACAGTGCAGAGGGAGCTTTACTCTGTATTTAACCCCATGCATTACCTGCCCTGGGAGTGTTTGATGAGACAGTGTAGAGGGAGCTTTACTCTGTATTTAAGCCCATGCATTATCTGCCCTGGGAGTGTTTGATGGGGCAGTGTAGATGGAGCTTTACTCTGTATCTCACCCATGCTGTACCTGCCCTGGGAGTGTTTGAGGGGATAATGTAGAAGGAGCTTTACTCTGTATCTAACACGTGGTGAAGCTGCTATGGGAGTGTTTGATGGTGCAGTGTACTAGAAGCTTTACTCTGTAATCTAATGCGTGCTGCATCTGGACTATGAGTTGTGATTGGGACAGTGTAGACCGAGCTTTATGCTGTATCTAGCACGTGCTGTATCTGCCCTGGGAGGTTTGATGGAAAAGTGTTGAGGGAGCTTTACTCTGTATCTAACCCACTGCACCCTGCCCTGTTAGTGTTTGATGGGACAGTGTAGAGGGAGCTTTACTCTGTATCTAACCCATGTTGTGCTTGCCCTGGGACTGTTTGATGGACAGTGTAGAGGGATCTTTACTCTGTATCTAACCCCGAGCTGTACCTGGCCTGGGAATGTTTGATGGGACAGTGCAGAGGGAGCTTTACTCTATATCTAACCCCGTGCTGTACCTGCCCTGGGAGTGTTTGATGGGAAAGTGCAGAGGGAGCTTTACTCTGTATTTAACCCCGTGCTGTACCTGCCCTGAGAGTGTTTGATGGGACAGTGCAGAGGGAGCATTACTCTGTATCTAACCCCGTGCTGTACCTGCCCTGGGAGTGTTTGATGGGACAGTGTAGAGGGAGCTTTACTCTGTATCTAACCCATGTTGTGCTTGCCCTGGGACTGTTTGATGGACAGTGTAGAGGGATCTTTACTCTGTATCTAACCCCGAGCTGTACCTGCCCTGGGAATGTTTGATGGGACAGTGCAGAGGGAGCTTTACTCTATATCTAACCCCGTGCTGTACCTGCCCTGGGAGTGTTTGATGGGAAAGTGCAGAGGGAGCTTTACTCTGTATTTAACCCCATGCATTACCTGCCCTGAGAGTGTTTGATGGGACAGTGCATGGGAGCTTTACTCTGTATCTAACCCCGTGCTGTACCTGCCCTGGGAGTGTTTGATGGGGCAGTGTAGATAGAGCTTTACTCTGTATCTCACCCATGCTGTGCCTGCCCTGGGAGTGTTTGAGGAGATAATGTAGAAGGAGCTTTACTCTGTATCTAACACGTGGTGTAGCTGCTATGGGAGTGTTTGATGGGGCAGTGTACTAGAAGCTTTACTCTGTAATCTAATGCGTGCTGTATCTGGACTATGAGTTGTGATTGGGACAGTGTAGACCGAGCTTTATGCTTTATCTAGCACGTGCTGTATCTGCCCTGGGAGGTTTGATGGGACAGTGTAGGGGGAGCTTTACTCTGTATCTAACCCACTGTACCCCGCCCTGGGAGTGTTTGATGGGACAGTGTGGAGGGAGCTTTACTCTGTATCTAATCCCATGTACCTGCCCTGGGAATGTTTGATGGGACAGTGTAGAGGGAGCTTTACTCTGTATCTAACCCATGTTGTGCTTGCCCTGGGACTGTTTGATGGACAGTGTAGAGGGATCTTTACTCTGTATCTAACCCCGAACTGTACCTGCCCTGGGAGTGTTTGATGGGACAGTGTAGACCGAGCTTTATGCTTTATCTAGCACGTGCTGTATCTGCCCTGGGAGGTTTGATGGGACAGTGTAGACGGAGCTTTACTCTGTATCTAACTCACTGTACCCTGCCCTGGGAGTGTTTGATGGGACAGTGTGGAGGGAGCTTTACTCTGTATCTAACCCCGTGTACCTGCCCTGGGAATGTTTGATGGGACAGTGTAGAGGGAGCTTTACTCTGTATCTAACCCATGTTGTGCTTGCCCTGGGACTGTTTGATGGACAGTGTAGAGGGATCTTTATTCTGTATCTAACCCCGAACTGTACCTGCCCTGGGAGTATTTGATGGGACAGTGCAGAGGGAGCTTTATGCTGTATCTAGCACATGCTGTATCTGCCCTGGGAGGTTTGATGGGACAGTGTAGAGGGAGCTTTACTCTGTATCTAACCCCGTGCTGTACCTGCCCTGGGAGTGTTTGATGGGACAGTGTAGAGGGAGCTTTACTCTGTATCTAACCCCCTGTACCTGCCCTGGGAGTGTTTGATGGGACAATGTAGAGGGAGCTTTACTCTGTATTTAACCCCATGCATTACCTGCCCTGGGAGTGTTTAATGGGACAGTGTAGAGGGAGCTTTACTCTGTATCTAACCCCCTGTACCTGCCCTGGGAGTGTTTGATGGGAATTGCAGAGGGAGCTTTACTCTGTATTTAACCCCATGCATTACCTGCCCTGGGAGTGTTTAATGGGACAGTGTAGAGGGAGCTTTACTCTGTATCTAACCCCGTGCTGTACCTGCCCTGGGAGTGTTTGATGGACAGTGTAGATGGATCTTTACTCTGTATCTAACCCCGAGCTGTACCTGCCCTGGGAATGTTTGATGGGACAGGTTAGAGGGAGCTTTACTCTGTATCTAACCCCCTGCACCTGCCCTGGGAGTGTTTGATGGGACAGTGTAGAGGGAGCTTTACTCTGTATCTAACCCCCTGTACCTGCCCTGGGACTGTTTGATGGGGCAGTGTGGAGGAAGCTTTACTCTGTATCTAAGGCATGCTGTACCTGCCCTGGGAGTGTTTGATGGGACAGGTTAGAGGGAGCTTTACTCTGTATCTAAGGCATGCTGTACCTGCCCTGGGAGTGTTTGATGGGACAGGTTAGAGGGAGCTTTACTCTGTATCTAAGGCATGCTGTACCTGCCCTGGGAGTGTTTGATGGGACAGGTTAGAGGGAGCTTTACTCTGTATCTAAGGCATGCTGTACCTGCCCTGGGAGTGTTTGATGGGGCAGTGTAGAGGGAGCTTTTCACTGTATCTAACCCGAAGAGATTAGTGTGCAAAATTAAGGCACATGGGATTGGGGGTAATGTATTGATGTGGATAAAGAACTGGTTGACAGACAGGAAGCAAAGTGTGGGAATAAACAGGGACTTTTTCAAAATGGCAGGCAGTGACGAATGGGGTACTACAAGGTTCAGTGCTGGGACCCCAGATATTTACAATATATATTAATGATTTAGACAAAGGAATTGAATGTAATATTTCCAGGTTTGCAGATGACAATAAATTGGTGGCAGTGTGAGCTGAGAGGAGGATGCTAAAAGGCTGCAGGGTGACTTGGACAGGTTAGGTGAGTGGGCAAATGCATGGCAGATGCAGTATAATGTGGATAAGTGTGAGGTTATCCATTTTGTTGGCAAAAATAGGAAGGCAGATTATCTGAATGGTGACAGATCGGTAAAAGGGAAGTTGCAACGAGACCTGTGTGTCATGGTACATCAGTCATTGAAAGTTGGCATGCAGGTACAGCAGGCAGCTCAGAAAGCAAATGGTATGTTGGCCTTCATAGCGAGAGTATTTGAGTGTAGGAGCAGGGAGGTCTTGCTGCAGTTGTACAGGGCCTTGGTGAGGCCACACCTGGAATATTGTGTTCAGTTTTGGTTTCCTAATCTGAGGAAGGACATTCTTGCTATTGAGGGAGTGCAGCGAAGGTTCACCAGACAGATTCCAGGGATTGGAGGACTGAAATGAGAAGAAAGATTGGATCGACTAGGCTTATATTCATTGGAATTTAGATGAAGGATAGGGGATCTCATAGAAGCATGTAAAATTCTGACGGGATTAGAAACATAGAAACATAGAAAATAGGTGCAGGAGTAGGCCATTCGGTCCTTCGAGCCTGCACCACCATTCAATAAGATCATGGCTGATCATTCCCTCAGTATCACATTCCTGCTTTCACTCCATACCCCTTGATTCCTTTAGCCATATGGGCCATATCTAACTACCTCTTGACTGTATCCAATGAACTGGCCTCAACAACTCTTTGCGGCAGGGAATTCCACAGGTTAACAACTCTCTGAGTGAAGAAGTTTCTCCTCATCTCAGTCCGAAATGGCCTATCCCTTATCCTAAGTCTATGTCCCCTGGTTCTGGACTTCCCCAACATCAGGAACATTCTTCCTGTATCTAACCTGTCCAGTCCCGTCAGAATCTTGCAAGTTTCTGTGAGATCCCCTCTCATCCTTCTCAACTCCAATGTATAAAGGCTCAGTTGATGCAGTCTCTCCTCATATGTCAATCCCGCCATCCCGGGAATCAGTCTGGTGAACCTTCGCTGCACTCCCTGAATAGTAAGAATGTCCTTCCTCAGATTAGGAGACCAAAACTGTACACGATATTTCAGGTGAGGCCTCACCAAGGCCCTGTACAACTGCAGTAAGACCTCCCTGCTCCTATACTCAAATCCTCTCGCTATGAAGGCCAACATACCATTTGCCGCCTTCACCGCCTGCTGTACCTGCATGTCAACATTCAATGGCTGATGAACCATGACACCCAGGTCTCGTTGCACCTCCCCTTTTCCTAATCTGTCACCATTCAGATAATATTCTGCCTTCGTGTTTTTGCCCCAAAAATGGATAACCTCACATTTATCCACATTGTACTGCATCTGCCATGCATTTGCCCATTCACCTAACCTATCCAAGTCGCTCTGCAGCCTCTTAGCATCCTCCTCACAGCTCACACCGCCACCCAGCTTAGTGTCATCTGCAAACTTGGAGATATTATATTCAATTCCTTCATCTAAATCATTAATATGTATTGGAAAGAGCTGGGGTCCCAGCTCTGAGCCCTGCGGCACCCCACTAGTCACTGCCTGCCATTTTGAAAAGGACCCAGTTATCCCGGCTCTCTGCTTCCTGTCTGCCAACCAGTTCTCTGTCCACGTCAGTACATTACTCCCAATACCATGTGCTTTGATTTTGCACACCAATCTCTTGTGTGGGACTTTGTCAAAAGCATTTTGAAAGTGCAAATACATCACACCCACTGGTTCTCCCTTGTCCACTCTACGAGGTACATCCTCAACAAATTCCAGAAGATCTGTCAAGCAGGATTTCCCTTTCATAAATCCATGCTGACCTGGTCCGATCCTGTCACTGCTTTCCAAATGCGCTGCTATTTCATCCTTAATGATTGATTCCAACATTTTCCCCACTACTGATGTCAGTCTAACCGGTCTATAATTACCCGTTTTCTCTCTCTCTCCTTTTTAAAAAGTGGCGTTACATTAGCTACCCTCCAGTCCATAGGAACTGATCCAGAGTTGATAGACTGCTGGAAAATGATCACCAATGCATCTACTATTTCTAGGGCCACTTCCTTAAGTACTCTGGGATGCAGACTCTCAGACCCCAGGGATTTATCAGCCTTCAATCACATCAATTTCCCCAACACAATTTCCTGACTAATAAGGATATCCTTCAGTTCCTCCTTCTCACTAGACCCTCGGTCCCCTGGTATTTCCGGAATGTTATTTCAGTCTTCCTTCGTGAAGACAGAACCAAAGTACTTTTTCAACTGGTCCGCCATTTCTTTGTTACCCATTATAAATTCACCTGAACCTGACTGAAAGGGACCTACGTTTGTTTTCACTTTTTCTCTTCACATGTCTATAGAAGCTTTTGCAGTCAGTTTTTATGTTCCCATCAAGCTTCCAATCATACTCTATTTTCCCCCTCCTAATTGAATGCTGTGTCCTCCTCTGCTGTATTACAAAATTCTCCCAGTCCTCAGGTTTGCTGCTTTTTCTGGCCAATTTCTATGCCTCTTCCTTGGATTTAACACTAGCCTTAATTTCCCTTGTTAATCACGGTTGAGCCACCTTCCCCATTTTATTTTTACTCCAGACAGGGATGTACAATTGTTGAAGTTCATCCATGTGATCTTTAAAAGTTTGCCATTGCCTATCCACCGTCAACCCTTTAAGTATCACTTGCCCGTCTATTCTAGCCAATTCATACCTCATGCCATCGAAGTTACCTTTCCCCAAGTTCAGGACCCTAGTCTCTGAATTAACTGTCACTCTCCATCTTAATAAAGAATTCTACCATGTTATGGTCGCTCTTCCCAAAGGGGCCTCACACAACAAGATTGTTAATTAGTCCTTTCTCATTACACATCACCCAGTCTAGGATGGCCTGCTCTCTGGTTGGTTCCTCGACATATTGATCGAGAAAACTATCCCTAATACACTCCAGGAAATCCTCCTGCACCGCATTGCTACCAGTTAGGTTAGCCCAATCAATATGTAGATTAAAGTCGCCCATGATAACTGCTGTACCTTTATTGCACACATCACTAATTTCTTGTTTGATTTTGTCCCCAACCTCACTACTACTATTGGGTGGTCTGTACACAACTCCCACTAGCATTTTCTGCCCTTTAGTATTCTGCAGCTCCACCCATACCGATTCCACATCATCCAAGCTAATGTCCCTCCTTACTATTGCATTAATTTCCTCTTTAACCAGCAACACCACCCCGCCTCTTTTTCCTTTCTGTCTATCCTTCCTAAATGTTGAAAATCCCTGGATTTTGAGTTCCCAGACTTGGTCACCCTGGAGCCATGTCTCTGTGATGCCAATTACATCATATCCGTTAACTGCTATCTGCGCAGTTAATTCGTCTACCTTATTCCGAATACTCCTCACATTGAGGCACAGAGCCTTCAGGCTTGTTTTTTTCAACACACTTTACCCATTTGGATTTTGATGTAATGTAGTCAGAGTAGGAATCGCAGGATAGCTCAGATGAATACGTGGCTTGAGGAGTGATGCAGGAGGGAGGGATTCAAATTCCTGGGACATTGGAACAGGTTCTGGGGGAGGTGGGACCAGTACAAACCAGATGGTCTGCACCTGGGCAGGACCGGAACCAATGTCAGTCGAGGAGGTGGGAGCTCGGAGCAGTGAGAGTCCAGGGTCGGCGAGATCCTATAAAAGGCGTGACTTGTGCAGCTACAGGGAGAAGGCAAAAAAGAAGTCGAAAGAAACAGAAAGGTGATGTCACAGCCAAGGGGGTCAGTGATTGGCTGGTGATTGGTGAGTAGTTTTTCTTTTTTCTCTTCTATATCAGTGAGTAAACTTTAGCATTGTTGTTGCCAATTTAAGTGTATCTAAGGGTTAAGTCATGGCAGGAGAGCTCGGTCACATGATATACTCCTCCTGTACCATGTGGGAACTCGGGGACACTTCCGGTGTCCCTGACGACTACGTGTGCGGGAAGTGTATCCACCTCCAGCTCCTGACAGACCGCGTTGCGGAGTTGGAGCTGAGGGTGGATTCACTCTGGAGCATCCACGATGCTGAGAATGACGTGAGTAGCACGTGTAGCGAGTTGGTCTTACCGCAGGTGAAGGGTCCACAGCCAGATAGGGAATGGAAGACCAGCAGGAAGAGTAGTGCAAGGAAGGGAGTGCAGGGGTCCCCTGTGGTCATCCCCCTGCAAAACAGATACACCGCTTTGAGTACTGTTGTGGGGGATGACTCATCAGGGGAGGGCAGCAGCAGCCAAGTTCATGGCACCGTGGCTGGCTCTGCTGCACAGGAGGGCAGGAGAAAGAGTGGGAGAGCGATAGTGATAGGGGATTCAATTGTAAGGGGAATAGATAGGCGTTTCTGCGGCCGCAACCGAGACTCCAGGATGGTATGTTGCCTCCCTGGTGCAAGGGTCAAGGGTGTCTCGGAGCGGGTGCAGGACATTCTGAAAAGGGAGGGTGAACAGCCACTTGTCGTGGTGCATATAGGTACCAACGATATCGGTAAAAAAAGGGATGAGGTCCTACGAGACGAATTTAAGGAGCGAGGAGCTAAATTAAAATGTAAGACCTCAAAAGTAGTAATCTCAGGATTGCTACCAGTGCCACGTGCTAGTCAGAGTAGGAATCGCAGGATAGCTCAGATGAATATGTGGCTTGAGCAGTGGTGCAGCAGGGAGGGATTCAAATTCCTGGGACATTGGAACCGGTTCTGGGGGAGGTGGGACCAGTACAAACCGGACGGTCTGCACCTGGGCAGGACCGGAACCAATGTCCTAGGGGGAGTGTTTGCTGGTGCTGTTGGGGAGGAGTTAAACTAATATGGCAGGGGGATGGGAACCAATGCAGGGAGACAGAGGGAAACAAAAAGGAGACAAAAGCAAAAGACAGAAAGGAGATGAGTAAAAGTGGAGGGCAGAGAAACCCAAGGCAAAAAACAAAAAGGGCCACTGAATATAAAGGGGCTGCAGGAGAGGTCAAAACTAAAAATCATGGATTAAAAACTAGTATTAAAACACTCTACCTAAACACACGCAGCATTTGAAATAAAGTAAATGAGTTGACGGCTCAAATCATTACAAATGGGTATGATTTGGTGGCCATTACAGAAACATGGTTGCAGGGTGGCCAAGACTGGGAATTAAACATACAGGGGTATCTGATGATTCAGAAAGATAGACAAGAAGGGACAGGAGGTGGGGTAGCTCTGTTAATAAAGGATGATATCAGGGCAGTTGTGAGAGATGATATTGGCTCTAATGAACAAAATGTTGAATCATTGTGGGTGGAGATTAGAGATAGTAAGGGGAAAAAGTCACTGGTGGGCGTAGTTTATGGGCCCCCAAATAATAACTTCACGGTGGGGCGGGCAATAATCAAGGGAATAATGGAGGCATGTGAAAAAGGAATGAGGGTGAGGAAGTAGTGTATCAAACGAGCGTACTATGCTTAAACAAAGGGGACTACAGAGGGATGAGGGCAGAGTTGGCTAAAGTTGACTGGAAACACAGACTAAATGGTGGCACAATTGAGGAACAGTGGAGGACTTTTAAGGAGCTCTTTCATAGTGCTCAACAAAAATATATTCCAGTGAAAAAGAAGGGCGGTAAGAGAAGGGATAACCAGCCGTGGATAACCAAGGAAATAAAGGAGAGATTCAAATTAAAAACCAATGCGAATAAGGTGGCCAAGGTTAGTGGGAAAATAGAAGATTGGGAAAAATTTAAACGACAGCAAAGAATGACTAAGAAAGCAATAAAGAAAGGAAAGATAGATTACGAAGGTAAATTTGCGCAAAACATAAAAACGTATAGTAAAAGCTTTTACAGATATATAAAACGGAAAAGAGTGACTAAAGTAAATATTGGTCCCTTAGAAGATGAGAAGGGGGATTTAATAATGGGAAATGTGGAAATGGCTGAGACCTTAAACAATTATTTTGCTTCGGTCTTCCCAGTGGAAGACACAGAAACCATGTCAAAAATTGCTGGTCACAGGAATGTGGGAAGGGAGGACCTTGAGACAATCACTATCACTAGGTGGGTAGTGCTGGACAGGCTAATGGGACTCAACGTAGACAAGTCCCCTGGTCCTGATGAAATGCATCCCAGGGTATTAAAAGAGATGGCGGAAGTTATAGCAGATGCATTCGTTATAATCTACCAAAATTCTCTCGACTTTGGGGAGGTACCAGCGGATTGGAAAGCAGCTAATGTAACGCTTCTGTTTAAAAAAGGGGGCAGACAAAAGGCAGGTAACTATAGGCCGGTTAGTTTAACATCTGTAGTGGGGAAAATGCTTGAAACTATCATTAAGGAAGAAATAGTGTGACATCTAGATAGGAATAGTGCAATCAAGCAGATGCAACATGGATTCATGAAGGGGAAATCATGTTTAACTAATTTACTGGAATTCTTTGAGGATATAACGAGCAAGGTGGATAGAGGTGTACCGATGGATGTGGTGTATTTAGATTTTCAAAAGGCATTCGATAAGGTGCCACACAAAAGGTTACTGCTGGGAACTCAACATTCAGGGGTATTCAACATTCAGGAAGGATAGAATAAAGGAAAAGGAGGTGGGGTAGCATTGCTGGTTAAAGAGGAGATTAATGCAATAGTTAGGAAGGACATTAGCTTAGATGATTGGAATCTATATGGGTAGAGCTGCAGAACACCAAAGGGCAAAAAACGTTAGTGGGAATTGTGTACAGACCTCCAAACAATAGTAGTGATGTTGGGGAGGGCATCAAACAGGAAATTAGGGGTGCATGCAATAAAGGTGCAGCAGTTATAATGGGTGACTTTAATATGCATATAGATTGGGCTAACCAAACTGGAAGCAATACGGTGGAGGAGGATTTCCTGGAGTGCATAAGGGATGATTTTCGAGACCAATATGTCGAGGAACCAACTAGGGGGAAGGCCATCTTAGACTGGGTGTTGTGTAATGAGAGAGGATTAATTAGTAATCTCGTTGTGCGAGGCCCCTTGGGGAAGAGTGACCATAATATGGTGGAATTCTACATTAGGATGGCGAATGAAACAGTTAATTCAGAGACCATGGTCCAGAACTATTAGAAGGGTAACTTTGAAGGTATGAGGCGTGAATTGGCTAGGATAGATTGGCAAAGGATACTTAAGAGGTTGACAGTGGATGGGCAATAGCAGACATTTAGAGACTGCATGGAGGAATTACAACAATTGTACATCCCTGTCTGGCATAAAAATAAAAAAGGGAAGGTGGCTCAACCGTGGCTATCAAGGGAAATCAGGGATAGTATTATAGCCAAGGAAGTGGCATACAAATTGGCCAGAAATAGCAGTGAACCTGGGGACTGGGAGAAATGTAGAACTCAGCAGAGGAGGACAAAGGGTTTGATTAGGGCAGGGAAAATAGAGTACAAGAGGAAGCTTGCAGGGAACATTAAGACAGACTGCAAAAGTTTCTATAGATATGGAAAGAGAAAAAGGTTAGTAAAGACAAACGTAGGTCCCCTGCAGTTAGAATCAGGGGAAGTCATAACGGGGAACAAAGAAATGGCAGACCAATTGAACAAGTACTTTGGTTCGGTATTCACTGAGGAGGACACAAACAACCTTCCGGATATCAAAGGGGTCAGAGGGTCTAGTAAGAAGGAGGAACTGAGGGAAATCCTTATTAGTCGGGAAATTGGGTTGGGGAAATTGATGGGATTGATGGCCGATAAATCCCCAGGGCCTGATGGACTGCATCCCAGAGTACTCAAGGACATGGCCTTAGAAATAGCGGATGCATTGACAGTCATTCTCCAACATTCCATAGACTCTGGATCAGTTCCTATCGAGTGGAGGGTAGCCAATGTAACCCCACTTTTTAAAAAAGGAGGGAGAGAGAAAACAGGGAATTATCGACAGGTCAGCCTGACATCGCTAGTGGGTAAAATGATGGAATCAATTATTAAGGATGTCATAGCAGCGCGTTTGGAAAGAGGTGACATTATGGGTCCAAGTCAGCATGGATTTGTGAAAGGGAAATCATGCTTGACAAATCTTCTGGAATTTTTTGAGGATGTTTCCAGTAGAGTGGACAAGGGAGAACCAGTTGATTTGGTGTATTTTGACTTTCAGAAGGCTTTCGACAAGGTCCCACACAAGAGATTAATGTGCAAAGTTAAATCACATGGGATTGGGGTAGTGTGCTGACATGGATTGAGAACTGGTTGTCAGACAGGAAGCAAAGAGTAGGAGTAAATGGGTACTTTTCAGAATGGCAGGCAGTGACTAGTGGGGTACCGCAGGGTTCTGTGCTGGGGCCCCAGCTGTTTACATTGCACATTAATGATTTGGACGAGGGGATTAAATGTAGTATCTCCAAATTTGCGGATGACACTAAGTTAGGTGGCAGTGTGAGCTGCGAGGAGGATGCTATGAGGCTGCAGAGTGACTTGGATAGGTTTGGTGAGTGGACAAATGCATGGCAGATGACGTATAATGTGGATAAATGTGAGGTTATCCACTTTGGTGGTAAAAACAGAGAGACAGACTATTATCTGAATGGTGACAGATTAGGAAAAGGCGAGGTGCAACGAGACCTGGGTGTCATGGTACATCAGTCATTGAAGGTTGGCATGCAGGTACAGCAGGCGGTTAATAAAGCAAATGGCATGTTGGCCTTCATAGCGAGGGGATTTGAGTACAGAGGCAGGGAGGTGTTGCTACAGTTGTACAGGGCATTGGTGAGGCCACACCTGGAGTATTGTGTACAGTTTTGGTCTCCTAACTTGAGGAAGGACATTCTTGCTATTGAGGGAGTGCAGCGAAGATTCACCAGACTGATTCCCGGGATGGCGGGACTGACCTATCAAGAAAGATTGGATCAACTGGGCTTGTATTCACTGGAGTTCAGAAGAATGAGATGGGACCTCATGGAAACATATAAAATTCTGACGGGAATGGACGGGTTAGATGCAGGAAGAATGTTCCCGATTTTGAGGTCATCAGAACCAGGGGTCACAGTCTAAGGATAAGGGGTAAGCCATTTAGGACCGAGATGAGAAGAAACTTCTTCACTCAGAGAGTTGTTAACCTGTGGAATTCCCTACCACAGAGAGTTGTTGATGCCAGTTTGTTAGATATATTCAAGAGGGAGTTGGATATGGCCCTTATGGCTAAAGAGATGAAGGGGTATGGAGAGAAAGCAGGAAAGGGGTACTGAGTGAATGATGAGCCATGATCTTATTGAATGGTGGTGCAGGCTCGAAGGACCGAATGCCTACACCTGCACCTATTTTCTATGTTTCTATGTCTCTATCCAATTGATCACAGTGGTAATGCCACACAGCACGATGGAGGGTGTTGGTCGTGTTTAGACAGAACTTTGTCCCCACATTGACTGTGTTGTGGTCACTGCTACCAATAATGTCTGTGAGAGGGAGATTGGGGAGGACGAGTTCAGGTCTGTTTCCCTGGTGTTGGTTCTCTCACCATTTGCCACATGCCCAGTCTGGCAGCTTTGTCCTTCATGACTCGGCTGGCTCTGTCAGTAGTGGATCTACCGAGCCACTCTTGGTGATGGACATTGAAATCTCCAACTCAGGGTACATTCTCTGATGTTGCTACTCTCAATGCTCCTTCCAAGTGTTGTTCAACATGGAGGGTTCCTCAACTGAGGGTGGGCAATATCTGGTAAACAGCATGTGCTTTCCCTGTACTAACTGTTTGACCTAATTCCACAAGAACTCATATGATCGAGAGTCAATGTTAGGAATCTCAGAGCCAATCCTTTCCGACTGTTACACAAATGTGCCCCAACTCCACTGGGGCTGTGCTGCTGGAGGAAGTGGACCAACACTGGGATGGTGTTGGGAGAATCCACAATGTTGACTGCTAGGGATGGATCTCTGAATAAGATTATGATTATACAAGACTTCAATGTTTCGAGAGCATTTCATGGTGTTTTGAGATATTTACAGAGTACTTATCTCAATTGTTAATATTTAAGCAATTTCCTTTGGTTCCTTGGGATCAAACCTTTGCTTCTTTTATTATTCCTCCCCTCGATAAAGGAGATGCTTGACTGGGTAAGGTCATACTTTACAAATAACCTGTTGTTCCTGTTCGAGTGTCAGATAATATAGACCGTCCCGGGAATGGAATTCCTGGACTGAAGTGGAAGGACTGTAATCTAGAGGGCTTGGAATGGAATTCCTGGACTGAAGTGGAAGGACTGTAATCTAGAGGGCTTGGAATGGAATTCCTGGACTGAAGTGGAAGGACTGTAATCTAGAGGGCTTGGAATGGAATTCCTGGACTGAAGTGGAAGGACTGTAATCTAGAGGGCTTGGAATGGAATTCCTGGACTGAAGTGGAAGGACTGTAATCTAGAGGGCTTGGAATGGAATTCCTGGACTGAAGTGGAAGGACTGTAATCTAGAGGGCTTGGAATGGAATTCCTGGACTGAAGTGGAAGGACTGTAATCTAGAGGGCTTGGAATGGAATTCCTGGACTGAAGTGGAAGGACTGTAATCTAGAGGGCTTGGAATGGAATTCCTGGACTGAAGTGGAAGGACTGTAATCTAGAGGGCTTGGAATGGAATTCCTGGACTGAAGTGGAAGGACTGTAATCTAGAGGGCTTGGAATGGAATTCCTGGACTGAAGTGGAAGGACTGTAATCTAGAGGGCTTGGAATGGAATTCCTGGACTGAAGTGGAAGGACTGTAATCTAGAGGGCTTGGAATGGAATTCCTGGACTGAAGTGGAAGGACTGTAATCTAGAGGGCTTGGAATGGAATTCCTGGACTGAAGTGGAAGGACTGTAATCTAGAGGGCTTGGAATGGAATTCCTGGACTGAAGTGGAAGGACTGTAATCTAGAGGGCTTGGAATGGAATTCCTGGACTGAAGTGGAAGGACTGTAATCTAGAGGGCTTGGAATGGAATTCCTGGATTGAGGCTGGAGTTGTGTCACGTACGCGAGTCCGATTGATCCATTACAGCGACCATCGCTCAGATACTGCCGTTTGGGAACATTTATTGATTGGGAATGTTTTGACCCTGCTGGCCTGGGATCCAATGCATCAGAGAACAAGGTTGCTGCAATCTGTCTTTTCATCTTTTATCCCTCCTTTGTTTCTGTCACTTTCTCATCTTTTGTTCTCAATTTTAATTCAATACAGGAATATAAACTATGTTATCTTTGTCCTCGGTATTTTATGGGTGGGTAAAAAAAATCGCACATTATCTCACTTTTAATTTAAAACTGTGTACAATACGGTGAGCTGGATTAAGTTGCAGTGAAATATTGTGGTGACAATGGTTCAATGAGTCTGTTTGTTCAATGTCTGTGATTAATGTCAGTTACAGTGATGCCTAATGATGTCATCGGGGACTTCCCTCTGCTCGATGTAAGGAGCGCCCTTCAATGTTTCACCTCACACAATCAGCAGGTCTCCTCCAGCACAGACACCAGAAGTGAGTCACAGAAGGGAAGTCATGGTTGTGTCTCGCATCCCACCACCGCCTCCCATGACTGATGAATTTCTAGCCATAGTTGCTAGTTGGCGTCTAGATGAGAAGATAACAGGAGTATTGATGAAAATACAACGTATTTACTATCCTCTATTCGCTGCTTTTGGTGTTCCGAGTAAGTATCTATTTTCAGTTATTAAATATATAAACCATGTTTCACTGTAATATCATTCTTGCTCTATAACCGGGGATAATCAGTTATTAATGGTATTCTGGCTTTCAAAGTGTTGCATTTTGTTTACGTACATGTTGTTGTTTAAAAATACTGGTACATCCTCACTGCTGTTAGTGTACCTGGTACCTCACTGTTAGTGTATCTGGTACCTCGCTGTTAGTGTATCTGGTATCTCGCTGTTAGTGTATCTGGTACCTCACTGTTAGTGTATCTGGTACCTCACTGTTAGTGTATCTGGTACCTCACTGTTAGTGTATCTGGTACCTCGCTGTTAGTGTATCTGGTACCTCACTGTTAGTGTATCTGGTACCTCACTGTTAGTGTATCTGGTATCTCGCTGTTAGTGTATCTGGTACCTCACTGTTAGTGTATCTGGTACCTCACTGTTAGTGTATCTGGTACCTCGCTGTTAGTGTATCTGGTACCTCACTGTTAGTGTATCTGGTACCTCGCTGTTAGTGTATCTGGTACCTCACTGTTAGTGTATCTGGTACCTCACTGTTAGTGTCCCTGGTACCTCACTGTTAGTGTATCTGGTACCTCACTGTTAGTGTATCTGGTACCTCACTGTTAGTGTATCTGGTACCTCGCTGTTAGTGTATCTGGTACCTCACTGTTAGTGTATCTGGTACCTCACTGTTAGTGTATCTGGTACCTCACTGTTAGTGTATCTGGTACCTCACTGTTAGTGTCCCTGGTACCTCACTGTTAGTGTATCTGGTACCTCACTGTTAGTGTATCTGGTACCTCACTGTTAGTGTCCCTGGTACCTCACTGTTAGTGTATCTGGTACCTCACTGTTAGTGTCCCTGGTACCTCACTGTTAGTGTATCTGGTACCTCACTGTTAGTGTATCTGGTACCTCACTGTTAGTGTATCTGGTACCTCGCTGTTAGTGTATCTGGTACCTCACTGTTAGTGTATCTGGTACCTCGCTGTTAGTGTATCTGGTACCTCTCTGTTAGTGTATCTGGTACCTCACTGTTAGTGTATCTGGTACCTCACTGTTAGTGTATCTGGTACCTCACTGTTAGTGTATCTGGTACCTCACTGTTAGTGTATCTGGTACCTCACTGTTAGTGTATCTGGTACCTCACTGTTAGTGTATCTGGTACCTCACTGTTAGTGTATCTGGTACCTCGCTGTTAGTGTATCTGGTACCTCACTGTTAGTGTATATGGTATCTCACTGTTACTGTATCTGGTACCTCACTGTTAGTGTATCTGGTACCTCGCTGTTAGTGTATCTGGTACCTCACTGTTAGTGTATCTGGTACCTCACTGTTAGTGTATCTGGTACCTCGTTGTTAGTGTATCTGGTACCTCACTGTTAGTGTATCTGATACCTTGCTGTCAGTGTATCTGGTACCTCGCAGTTAGTGTATCTGGTACCTCACTGTTAGTGTCCCTGGTACCTCGCTGTTAGTGTCTCTGGTACCTCACTGTTAGTGTATCTGATACCTTGCTGTCAGTGTATCTGGTACCTCGCAGTTAGTGTATCTGGTACCTCACTGTTAGTGTATCTGGTACCTCACTGTTAGTGTATCTGGTACCTTACTGTTAGTGTATCTGGTACCTCACTGTTAGTGTCCCTGGTACCTCACTGTTAGTGTATCTGGTACCTCACTGTTAGTGTATCTGGTACCTCACTGTTAGTGTATCTGGTACCTCACTGTTAGTGTATCTGGTACCTCACTGTTAGTGTATCTGATACCTCACTGTTAGTGTATCTGGTACCTCACTGTTAGTGTATCTGGTACCTCACTGTCAGTGTATCTGGTACCTCGCAGTTAGTGTATCTGGTACCTCACTGTTAGTGTATCTGGTACCTCACTGTTAGTGTCCCTGGTACCTCACTGTTAATGTATCTGGTACCTCACTGTTAGTGTATCTGGTACCTCACTGTTAGTATATCTGGTACATCACTGTTAGTGTATCTGGTACCTCACTGTTAGTGTATCTGATACCTTGCTGTCAGTGTATCTGGTACCTCGCAGTTAGTGTATCTGGTACCTCACTGTTAGTGTATCTGGTACCTCACTGTTAGTGTATCTGGTACCTCACTGTTAGTGTACCTGGTACCTCACTGTTAGTGTCCCTGGTACCTCGCTGTTAGTGTCCCTGTTACCTCACTGTTAGTGTATCTGGTACCTCACTGTTAGTGTATCTGGTACCTCACTGTTAGTGTACCTGGTACCTCACTGTTAGTGTCCCTGGTACCTCGCTGTTAGTGTCCCTGGTACCTCACTGTTAGTGTATCTGGTACCTCACTGTTAGTGTATCTGGTACCTCACTGTTAGTGTATCTGGTACCTCACTGTTAGTGTCCCTGGTACCTCACTGTTAGTGTCCCTGGTACCTCGCTGTTAGTGTCCCTGGTACCTCACTGTTAGTGTATCTGGTACCTCGCTGTTAGTGTATCTGGTACCTCACTGTTAGTGTTTCTGGTACCTCACTGTTAGTGTATCTGGTACCTCACTGTTAGTGTATCTGGTACCTCACTGTTAGTGTATCTGGTACCTCACTGTTAGTGTATCTGGTACCTCACAGTTAGTGTATCTGGTACCTCGCTTTTAGTGTATCTGGTACCTCGCTGTTAGTGTATCTGGTACCTCGCTGTTAGTGTATCTGGTACCTCACTGTTAGTGTCCCTGGTACCTCACTGTTAGTGTATCTGGTACCTCACTGTTAGTGTATCTGGTACCTCACTGTTAGTGTCCCTAGTACCTCACTGTTAGTGTATCTGGTACCTCACTGTTAGTGTATCTGGTACCTCGCTGTTAGTATATCTGGTACTTCACTGTTAGTGTATCTGGTACCTCACTGTTAGTGTATCTGGTACCTCACTGTTAGTGTATCTGGTACATCGCTGTTAGTGTATCTGGTACATCGCTGTTAGTGTATCTGGTACCTCACTGTTAGTGTATCTGGTACCTCACTGTTAGTGTCCCTGGTACCTCACTGTTAGTGTATCTGGTACCTCGCTGTTAGTGTATCTGGTACCTCACTGTTAGTGTATCTGGTACCTCACTGTTAGTGTCCCTGGTACCTCACTGTTAGTGTCCCTGGTACCTCACTGTTAGTGTATCTGGTACCTCACTGTTAGTGTATCTGGTACCTCACTGTTAGTGCATCTGGTACCTCACTGTTAGTGTATCTGGTACCTCACTGTTAGTGTATCTGGTACCTCACTGTTAGTGTATCTGGTACCTCACTGTTTGTTTATCTGGTACCTCACTGTTAGTGTATCTGGTACCTCACTGTTAGTGTATCTGGTACCTCGCTGTTAGTGTATCTGGTACCTCACTGTTAGTGTCTCTGGTACCTCACTGTTAGTGTATCTGGTACCTCACTGTTAGTGTATCTGGTACCTCACTGTTAGTGTCCTTGGTACCTCACTGTTAGTGTATCTGGTACCTCACTGTTAGTGTCCCTGGTACCTCACTGTTAGTGTATCTGGTACCTCGCTGTTAGTGTATCTGGTACCTCA
This sequence comes from Pristiophorus japonicus, assembly GCF_044704955.1. NCBI lineage: Eukaryota > Metazoa > Chordata > Chondrichthyes > Pristiophoridae > Pristiophorus > Pristiophorus japonicus. Next base: position 31,142 of record NW_027251888.1, read on the forward strand.
CTGTTAGTGTATCTGGTACCTCACTGTTAGTGTATCTGGTACCTCACTGTTAGTGTCCCTGGTACCTCACTGTTAGTGTCCCTGGTACCTCACTGTTAGTGTATCTGGTACCTCACTGTTAGTGTATCTGGTACCTCACTGTTAGTGTATCTGGTACCTCACTGTTAGTGTCCCTGGTACCTCACTGTTAGTGTATCTGGTACCTCACTGTTAGTGTATATGGTATCTCACTGTTACTGTATCTGGTACCTCACTGTTAGTGTATCTGGTACCTCGCTGTTAGTGTATCTGGTACCTCACTGTTAGTGTATCTGGTACCTCACTGTTAGTGTATCTGGTACCTCGTTGTTAGTGTATCTGGTACCTCACTGTTAGTGTATCTGATACCTTGCTGTCAGTGTATCTGGTACCTCGCAGTTAGTGTATCTGGTACCTCACTGTTAGTGTCCCTGGTACCTCGCTGTTAGTGTCTCTGGTACCTCACTGTTAGTGTATCTGATACCTTGCTGTCAGTGTATCTGGTACCTCGCAGTTAGTGTATCTGGTACCTCACTGTTAGTGTATCTGGTACCTCACTGTTAGTGTATCTGGTACCTCACTGTTAGTGTATCTGGTACCTCACTGTTAGTGTATCTGGTACCTCACTGTTAGTGTATCTGGTACCTCACTGTTAGTGTATCTGGTACCTCACTGTTAGTGTATCTGGTACCTCACTGTTAGTGTATCTGGTACCTCACTGTTAGTGTATCTGATACCTCACTGTTAGTGTATCTGGTACCTCACTGTTAGTGTATCTGGTACCTCACTGTCAGTGTATCTGGTACCTCGCAGTTAGTGTATCTGGTACCTCACTGTTAGTGTATCTGGTACCTCACTGTTAGTGTCCCTGGTACCTCACTGTTAATGTATCTGATACCTCACTGTTAGTGTATCTGGTACCTCACTGTTAGTATATCTGGTACTTCACTGTTAGTGTATCTGGTACCTCACTGTTAGTGTATCTGATACCTTGCTGTCAGTGTATCTGGTACCTCGCAGTTAGTGTATCTGGTACCTCACTGTTAGTGTATCTGGTACCTCACTGTTAGTGTATCTGGTACCTCACTGTTAGTGTATCTGGTACCTCACTGTTAGTGTACCTGGTACCTCACTGTTAGTGTCCCTGGTACCTCGCTGTTAGTGTCCCTGTTACCTCACTGTTAGTGTATCTGGTACCTCACTGTTAGTGTATCTGGTACCTCACTGTTAGTGTACCTGGTACCTCACTGTTAGTGTCCCTGGTACCTCGCTGTTAGTGTCCCTGGTACCTCACTGTTAGTGTATCTGGTACCTCACTGTTAGTGTATCTGGTACCTCACTGTTAGTGTATCTGGTACCTCACTGTTAGTGTCCCTGGTACCTCACTGTTAGTGTCCCTGGTACCTCGCTGTTAGTGTCCCTGGTACCTCACTGTTAGTGTATCTGGTACCTCGCTGTTAGTGTATCTGGTACCTCACTGTTAGTGTATCTGGTACCTCACTGTTAGTGTATCTGGTACCTCACTGTTAGTGTATCTGGTACCTCACTGTTAGTGTATCTGGTACCTCACTGTTAGTGTATCTGGTACCTCACTGTTAGTGTATCTGGTACCTCACTGTTAGTGTATCTGGTACATCGCTGTTAGTGTATCTGGTACATCGCTGTTAGTGTATCTGGTACCTCACTGTTAGTGTATCTGGTACCTCACTGTTAGTGTCCCTGGTACCTCACTGTTAGTGTATCTGGTACCTCGCTGTTAGTGTATCTGGTACCTCACTGTTAGTGTATCTGGTACCTCACTGTTAGTGTCCCTGGTACCTCACTGTTAGTGTCCCTGGTACCTCACTGTTAGTGTATCTGGTACCTCACTGTTAGTGTATCTGGTACCTCACTGTTAGTGCATCTGGTACCTCACTGTTAGTGTATCTGGTACCTCACTGTTAGTGTATCTGGTACCTCACTGTTAGTGTATCTGGTACCTCACTGTTTGTTTATCTGGTACCTCACTGTTAGTGTATCTGGTACCTCACTGTTAGTGTATCTGGTACCTCGCTGTTAGTGTCTCTGGTACCTCACTGTTAGTGTATCTGGTACCTCACTGTTAGTGTATCTGGTACCTCACTGTTAGTGTCCTTGGTACCTCACTGTTAGTGTATCTGGTACCTCACTGTTAGTGTCCCTGGTACCTCACTGTTAGTGTATCTGGTACCTCGCTGTTAGTGTATCTGGTACCTCACTGTTAGTGTATCTGGTACCTCACTGTTAGTGTCCCTGGTACCTCACTGTTAGTGTCCCTGGTACCTCACTGTTAGTGTATCTGGTACCTCACTGTTAGTGTATCTGGTACCTCACTGTTAGTGTATCTGGTACCTCACTGTTAGTGTCCCTGGTACCTCACTGTTAGTGTCCCTGGTACCTCACTGTTAGTGTATCTGGTACCTCACTGTTAGTGTATCTGGTACCCCACTGTTAGTGTATCTGGTACCTCACTGTTAGTGTATCTTGTACCTCACTGTTAGTGTATCTGGTACCTCACTGTTAGTGTATCTGGTACCTCACTGTTAGTGTATCTGGTACCTCGCTGTTAGTGTATCTGGTACCTCACTGTTAGTGTATCTGGTACCTCACTGTTAGTGTATCTGGTACCTCACTGTTAGTGTATCAGGTACCTCACTGTTAGTGTATCTGGTACCTCACTGTTAGTGTATCTGGTACTTCACTGTTAGTGTATCTGGTACCTCACTGTTAGTGTATCTGGTACCTCACTGTTAGTGTATCTGGTATCTCACTGTTAGTGTATCTGGTACCTCGCTGTTAGTGTATCTGGTACCTCACTGTTAGTGTATCTGGTACCTCACTGTTAGTGTATCTGGTACCTCACTGTTAGTGTATCTGGTACCTCACTGTTAGTGTATCTGGTACCTCACTGTTAGTGTCTCTGGTACCTCACCGTGCTGTCGGCTATTGATTCTTTAAATGATATTGTGCCATCAAGATTCAAATGTTCTGTTTTGAACTCAAGCAAAGATATTGGATGAGACACTTTATTTCCCGAATTTCAGAATCCTCGCTACACTGCACATTTGTATCAGATCAGAAGCAGGTTTTCTGCATTTCGGGAACTTGTCACCAAATGACGACAGGTGATTGACCTGAAACAGTCACTGTGTTTCTCTCTCCTCAGATGCTGCCTGACCTGTTGATTATCTCTCGGATTTTCTATTTTTATTTCAGACGTTCATCATCCACAGTATTTTACTGTTGTGTTCACCGAATGCTCGCCATGTTTACTTACACACAGTGCGAAGAACAAATACTGACAGATCATACACACCTTCTTAAATCACTGAAATATCTCCTATTTTCTATGTTTCTCCTATTTTCTATATTTCTATAAAGGTTATCCAGGGGTATGAGGGAAAAGCCGGGGTATGGTGTTGAGATAGAGGATCAGCCTTGATCATATTGAATGGTGGTGCAGACTCGAAGGGCCGAATGGCCCACTCCTGGTCCTATTTTCTATGTTTCTATGTTTCGAATCATTCAGTTCCAGCCAGTGCCTCATTTTCCACATTCTCCAGTTCTGCATTACTGCCACTGCTTCTGATGGTTGGAA
>NW_027251889.1:0-34768 GCF_044704955.1 Pristiophorus japonicus
GCATTAATCTCCTCTTTAACCAGCAATGCTACCCCACCTCCTTTTCCTTTTATTCTATCCTTCCTGAATGTTGAATACCCCTGGATGTTGAGTTCCCAGCCCTGATCATCCTGGAGCCACGTCTCCGTAATCCCAATCACATCATATTTGTTAACATCTATTTGCACAGTTAATTCATCCACCTTATTGCGGATACTCCTTGCATTAAGACACAAAGCCTTCAGGCTTGCTTTTTTAACACCCTTTGTCCTTTTAGAATTTTGCTGTACAGTGGCCCTTTTTGTTCTTTGCCTTGGGTTTCTCTGCCCTCCACTTTTCCTCATCTCCTTTCTGTCTTTTGCTTTTGCCTCATTTTTGTCTCCCTCTGTCTCCCTGTATAGGTTCCCATCCCCCTGCAATATTAGTTTAACTCCTCCCCAACAGCACTAGCAAACACTCCCCCTAGGACATTGGTTCCGGACCTGCCCAGGTGCAGACCGTCCGGTTTGTACTGGTCCCACCTCCCCCAGAACCGGTTCCAATGCCCCAAGAATTTGAATCCCTCCCTGCTGCACCACTGCTCAAGCCATGTATTCATCTGCGCTATCCTGCGATTCCTACTCTGACTAGCACGTGGCACTGGTTGCAATCCCGAGATTACTACTTTTGAGGTCCGACTTTTTAATTTAGCTCCTAGCTCCTTAAATTCTTTTCGTAGGACCTCATCCCTTTTTTTACCTATGTCGTTGGTACCAATGTGCACCACGACAACTGGCTGTTCTCCCTCCCATTTCAGAATGTCCTGCACCCGCTCCGAGACATCCTTGACCCTTGCACCAGGGAGGCAACATACCATCCTGGAGTCTTGGTTGCGTCCGCAGAAACGCCTATCTATTCCCCTCACCATCGAATCCCCTATCACTATCGCGCTCCCACTCTTTTTCCTGCCCTCCTTTGCAGCAGAGCCACCTACGGTGCCATGAACTTGGCTGCTGCTGCCCTCCCCCGATGAGTCATCCTCCCCAACAGTACTCAAAGCAGTGTATCTGTTTTGCAGGGGGATGACCACAGGGGACCCCTGCACTATCTTTCTTGCACTGCTCTTCCTGCTGGTCTTCCATTCCCTATCTGGCTGTGGACCCTTCTCCTGCGGTAAGACCAACTCACTACACGTGATACTCACGTCATTCTCAGCATCGTGGATGCTCCAGAGTGAATCCACCCTCAGCTCCAATTCTGCAACGCGGACCGTCAAGAGCTCGAGGCGGATACACTTCCTACACACAGATGAGGAGGAATTTCTTCTGAGGGTTGTAAATCTGTGGAATTCTCCGTCCCAGAGAGCTGTAGAGACTGGGTCATTGAATATATTTAAGGCCCTGAACAAGGGACTGCACAAAGTCGCGCGCTGCGGCTCAGACAATCAACGGTGCAAGTCCCGCCCCTCGGGCTCCCTGATTGTGGGTTGGAGGACCCGCCGGATCGCTGCTCCAGGCCGCCCCGCTCGCTCCCCATTGGTCGGAAGCTCCCGTCAATCAGGCCATGGGCCCGTGTCACGTGTCCTGCGAGCGCGTTCCGCCAAACTGGTGGAAACTGGTCTCGGGACCCGGATGTGCGTACTCTCAGGTTTGGATTTCCCTTTATTCTCTCCCTATCTCCCTCCTCCCTCCTCCCCCCCCGCGCAATTCTCTACCCAATCGGAGCGGAGAAAACTCCGATTGCGGCTCTTAAACGGACACAAACGCCTTTCCCCGGAAGGCCCCATGCCGACTCCGTGCCACAGGATCCGAGTGTGGGGGGAGGGGGCGGTTAGTGTCCTCTGGGCATGCGCGGTTATTTCCATTGCGACCGAGAGGGAGGCGCTGTGCCGGACACGGTTCCCGGGGCGCAGGCGTGGACTCTGGGCTGTCAATCACCCATCAGGCAGTGCGACTGCTGGTGAGACCTGTGACGACATAGAATCCCAGACATTTACAGCACAGGAGGAGGCCATTCGGCCCATCGTGTCCCTGCCAGCCGGCACAGAGCTCTCTGGCCTAATCCCACTTTACAGCTCTTGGTCTGTAGCCCTGTAGGTAACGGCACAAAAAAGAAAGACTTACATTTATACAGCGCCTTTCACGACGATTGGCATCTCAAAGTTCTTTACAGAGAACGAAGTACTGTTGGAGCATAGTCACTGTTGCAATGTGGGAAACGCGGTGGCTAATTTGAGCACAGCAAGCTGCCACAAACAGCAATGTGATAATGACCAGATAAACTATTTTTGTTATGTTGATTGAGGGATAAATATTGGCCAGGACACCAGGGATAACTCCCCTGCTCTTCTTCGAAATAGTGCCAATGGATCTTTTACGTCCACCAGAGAGAGAGCAGACGGGGCCTCGGTTTAATGTCTCATCCGAAAGTCGGCTCCTCTCCCTCAGCACGACACTGGTGTGTCAGCCTAGATTTTTTTTTGTGCTCAAGTCTCTGGAGTGGGACTTGAACTCACAACCTTCTGTCTCAGATGAGAGTGCTACCCATTGAGCCACAGCTGATCCCTCTGCTAAGGGACATAGGTCCTTGCTATCCACTCTATCCAGGCCCTCATAATTTTATACACCTCATTTAGGTCTCCCCTCTAATCCTTCTACCAATTACTTTAATTCTCTGCCCCCTGAGTTATTGACCATTCTGCTAAAGCAAACAGGTCCTTCCTATCCACTCTATCTTGGCCCCTCAAGTGCACATCCAGGTACTTTTAAATGCTATGAGGGTTTCTGCCTCTACCACCCTTTCAGGCAGTGAGTTCCAGACTCCCACCATCCTCTGGGTGAAAAAATCATCTCAAATCCCATCTACACCTTCGACCAATTACTTTAAATCTATGCCCCCCAGTTATTGACCCTGCTACTAAGAGAAATAGGTCCTTCCTATCCACTCTATCTTGGCCGCTCATAATTTTATACACCTCAATGAGGTCTCCCCTCTGTTCCAAAGAAAACAACCCCAGCCTATCCAATCTGTCCTCATAGATAAAATTCTCCAGTCCAGGCAACATCCAAGTAAATCTTTGTACCCTCTCTGGTGCAATCACATCTTTCCTGCAATGTGGTGACCAGAACTGCACACAGTACTCTAGCTGTGGCCTAACTAGAACCCAGCCAGTCAGCACCTTCAGGGGAGGAGAGGGAGGGGAACCAGTGAGTGCAGAACTGAACCCAGTCAGAGTCAGCACCTTCAGGGTCAGAGAGGGAGGGGAACCAGTGAGTGTAGAACTGAACCCAGCCAGAGTCAGCACCTTCAGCAAGAAGGAAAAAATGTTGGAGATGATGTAATGGGTTTGGATTTCAGCATGGGGAGTAGGGATAGTGTGTGTGACGGGGATTTACAGCTGTGGAGACACCAGAGAGGAATGTGTGTACCATAGAAACTAGAATTGACTGTTCTGAATTTCTATCCTGTCCTTAGTGATGACTCTTGTAAACTCCTTTTACAGGGGATTAGAAAGGGAAGATTTGTAGATGGGAAACTCACACCAAACATCACCAAGATCTGACAGTCACTCGATCCACCGCAACATGAATATCATCGGCCTCTGAATGCGGAAAGAGAAATGTTTGTCTGATCTGTCTGCGGGAAAAGATTTCAAACATCAGTGTGATTGAAAAAGTACCGAGACACACACACCCGAGTGAGTGTTCCTGTGCAGACTGTGGAAAGAGCTTTAACCAGTTACAGCCTGAAAAAACATCGCACCATTCACAGCGGGGAGAAACTGTACATATGTTCTGTGTGTGGACCAGGCTTCAACTGATCATTCAATCTGGAGAAACACAAGGACACCCGCACCATGGAGAATCCGTGGAAATGTAGGGACTGTGGAAAGGGATTCCGTTCCCCGTCCCTGCTGGAAATTCATCGACGCAGTCACACTGGGGAGAGGCCGTACACCTGCTCTGTGTGTGGGAAGGGATTTACTATTTCATCCAACCTCATTGAACACCAGCGAGTTCACACCGGGGAGAGGCCATTCACCTGCTCAGAGTGTGGGAAGAGATTCACTTGTTCATCTCACCTCACTCATCACAAACGAATTCACACTGGAGAGAGACCGTTCATCTGCTGTGTGTGTGGGAAAGGATTCATGAAATCATCTCACCACCTGAGACACCTGCGTTTTCACACTGACGAGAGACCGTTTACCTGCTCCGTGTGTGGGAAGGGATTCACAAATTCATCCAACCTTCTGGCTCTCCAGCGTATCCACACTGGGGAGAGGCCGTTTACCTGCTCTGAGTGTGGGAAGGGATTCAGTTAGTCATCCAGTCTGCTGAGACACCGAGTTCACACTGGGGAGAGGCCGTTCACCTGCTGTGTGTGTGGGAAGGGATTCACTCAGTCATGCAATCTCACTGCACACCAAGTTGTTCACACCAATAGGAGACCATTTAAATGTTATGACTGTGAAGAGCTTTAAAAGCAGAAGTGATCTGAGGAAACACCAACGTACCCACACTGGGGAGAGGCCGTTCACCTGCTCTGAGTGTGGGAAGGGATTCACTGCCCCATCCCACCTGCTGAAACACCAGTGAGTTCACAAGTGACTGCAGGGATTGGATTCTGCTGTGAATCACATCGGGACTGAACCGTGTTCATTCTGACAGTTGGGCTGTGTTTCTCCTGTAACTGGGCTGGAATTTTATTTTCTGGATATCTGACAAATAAATCAGCTTTGGTTCCAACACAGTGTGTCGATTCCTTGATTTCTCCAATATAAGAGGAGACTAATTGATATCCTGTTACCGACTGTTCCTTTTTTGGAACTTTTCTCCATTTAACAAAGACCTGTCCTTATGTGGCACCTTACCTGACCTCAGGATGTCCCAAAGTGCCAATGAGGTACAAAAACATCAAAGTACATTTGAAGTGCATTCACTGTTGCAATGTAGGAAATGCGGCAGACAATTTGCACACAGCAAGCTCTCACAAACAGCAATGTGATACTGGTCAGATAATCTGTTTTAGTGATATTGATTGAAGGCTGATGGGGCCTCGGTTCAGCGATTCATCCGAAAGATGGCAACACTGACAGTGCAGCAATCCCTCAGTACTGCATTGGAATGTCAGCCGAGATTTTGTGCTCAAGTCTCTACAGGTGGACTTGAACCCACAACCTACTGACTCGGAGACAAAACTGCTACCGCTGAGCCACGACTGACACTCGATCATTACTTGTGATTATTTTAATTCTCATACCTTCGGTTACTCTCATGGACAAACCGCAGCTCGCCATACCTTCCAGAGTGTCTCTCCTAGCCTTGGTATCCAGAGAAGGTATTGGTAACATGTCCATGTACCTGCCTGGAAGTGTTTGATGGGACAATGTAGAGGGAGCTTTACTCTGTATCTAACCCGTGCTGTACCTGACTGGAGAGTGTTTATGGCGGACACTAGGTGCTCAGAATACCCCATTCCCCGCCACAGACATCCATCACCTCGATGAGAACATCAGTTAACCCAAAGATAAGAGAAACCCATCAGTTCCTCCCCCGGACACAGATCTGGAGGGACAGTGAGTGTCCCGAACATTGTTGTACAGTGTGCTCGATAGTTCCTCCCATGGTCTGAGCCTTTTGGTGATGATTTGAATTTGATGCCCTCGAATTACTGACTCATCGACTGGTGGAAATAGTTTATCCTCATTTACCTGATCAAACTTTGAACACCTCCCTCAGATCTCCAATTACCCTTTGTTCTAATGAAAAGAGCCCCAGTTTCTCCAATCTCCCCTGATAACTAAAGCCTTTCTTCCCTGGTATCATCTCAGTGAATCTCTCTGCACCCTCTCCATGGCCTCGACATCCTTCCTGGTGTAAGATCCCCAAAACCGGACAATATTCGAACTTCAGCCTAACCAATGATTTGTGCAGGTTTACATGCCCTCTGCCCTTTTGTACTCCACACCCCTATTTATAAAACCTAGGACCCCATGTGCTGTTTAACCACTTTATCAACATAAAATGGCTAAAATACATTGACTTTAACTTAAATGTGCATCATGGGAAAGAGAAGTTTAGTCTGAGTTAGAAACTCACAATCGATTCACTGCAGACAGGTCACCATGGCAACACTGATCAGACATTCCATTCACTGAACCCACTGTTGCAATCTGTAATCAGATCGGGGGAAAGAACAGAGTTTGTCTGTCAGTAACCACAATGTAAGCTCAAACCAGAGTGAGTAACACAATAGATTCGATTATAATGTGTGATGTTGATACCTATAATTGTGGAACTATAAGAAATAACAACTAACAGCAGGCAGGAGAGTTTAGGGATATTGAGAAAATTACTGAAGAAAAGTAACTGCTGGGAACCAGGGAAAGTGACCTTGTAAATCACAAATGAGAGAAGTTCCAGCTGTCTTTTCCAAACCCAGCTGGGAAGGCAAAGAAGAGTCTGGTGCCAGAGGTGGATCAGTGCAGGGTATAAAAGTGAGGGGAGACTGATGTAAGGGGGCAGTCGGGACTGGAGACACCGGAGATCAAGCTCAGGGCATCCAGCGGGCTGACCTGGTGTCAGTTACTGTGGACACGCAGGACTTGCATCTTTACTCTGATGTGGTAGAGCACAGAGGATCTGCTCAAATTATATTTCTTATGTTAAAGTTGCTAATAATAATTGAATATTTAAGGTGGAGATAGACAGAGTTTTGAAAGATAAGGGAGTGAAGGGTTATGGGGAGCGGGCAGGGAAGTGGAGTTGAGGCCAGGATCAGATCAGCCATGATCTTATTGAATGGCAGAGCGGACTCGAGGGGCCAGATGGCCTACTCCTGCTCCTATTTCTTGTGTTCTAACACTAGACTCTCGATCCTTAATAAGACAAGGAATTAGCTAGAATCTTACAACCCTAAATCTCTCTGCTCCTCTACTCCATTAAAAGTTTTACCATTTAATGTACATTTCCTCTCTTTTTCTTCCTCCCAAAATCTATCACAGCATATTTCTCTGCATTAAATTTCATTTCACATTTACATGCTCCAATTACTAACCTGTGTATTGACAATGAAGGCACTTAAAGTCGGCTTCAGTTGGCCATGGGTCCTTTTTGGCATTAACTGGAGATTTTGATCATATGCCCCATATACCTAAGCCCAGATCATTTCTCTACATCGAGCAGAGCAATGGTCCCAACACTGACCCTGGGAGACTCCACTGTTTACGCCCTCCAATTCTGACGGGATTGGACAGGTTCGATGCAGGAAGAATGTTCCCGATGTTGGGGAAGTCCAGAACCAGGGTTCACAGTCTAAGGATAAGGGGTAAGCCATTTAGCACCGAGATGAGGAGAAACTTCTTCACTGAGAATTGTGAACCTGTGGAATTCTCTACCACAGAAAGTTGTTGAGACCAATTCGTTAGATACATTAAAAAGGGAGTTAGATGTGGCCCTTACAGCTAAAGGGATGGAGGGATATGGAGAGAAAGCAGGAATGGGGTACTGAAGTTGCATCATCAGCCATGATCATATTGAATGGTGGTGCAGGCTCAAAGGGCTGAATGGCCTACTCCTGCACCTACTTTCTATGTTTCTATGAAGAACCTCCATTAACCGCTACTCTTTTCTGCCCTAAATCCAACTTCCTATCCAGCTGTCCCACTCCCTTTAATACTCTGAGCCTTAATTTGATCAACAAGCCTCCTGTCCGGCACCTTATCAAACACCTTTTGACAATCCATCTACACAACATCCCCTGCATTTCCTGAAACCCTGCTGTCTGTCCTGAATGAATACATTTCACAAATAAATGTTGGAATGTTTGCTCCGCACCACAGCATTTCATCTGTTTAAAGCCACAACAGAAAGATCCCGTTTTCTCAAGATAAATCAACTTTAAAAATGATGCAGTGTTTCAGCCAATGTGGGAGATCCGGGCTCAGCCCCGCCCACTGAGTGGCACAAGCCCTGCCCCTCACACTGATTGGTTGGAGGACCATCTGACGACTAGCTCCGGCCCCGCCCCGCTCTTCCTAACCCCTGGGGGGGGTTTCCACACACCGAGTGCGGGCCCAGGCCCGAGAGACAAACTCCGCATTATCCGCCTCCCCACAACTACCCGCCAGTTTCAGACACAAACCCCGAGACAACCAGTAAATGCCGGGAAATCCCCATCGAGTCAGGGAGCGTCTGTAAATGGAGGAGAAATGGGGACTGGTCAGGGAGCGTCTGTAAATGGAGGAGAAATGGGGACTGGTCAGGGAGTGTCTGTAAATGGAGGAGAAATTACTATTTTTAGTTAACAAATGTATCAGTGATTTTAATGGGACTCTTCCCGTGTCCCAGCTCCTGTAAATACTGGCTGTAAAGGGACCGGATTCTCAGGAGTCTCCACACTACTGGCTGCTTGTGTGTCAGTGATCTCCCATCACATTAATGTGCTTCTGCTGTGTGTGTTTAATAAAGTGCCAGGTGCACTTCACAAAAAGTGGGGAATCAGTGAGTGTGGGACTGAACCCAGCCAGAGTCAGCACCTTCAGGGGAGGGGAACCAGTGAGTGTAGAACTGAACCCAGCCAGAGTCAGCACCTTCAGGGGAGGGGAACCAGTGAGTGTCGAACTGAACCCAGCCAGAGTCAGCACCTTCAGGGGAGGGGAACCAGTGAGTGTAGAACTGAACCCAGCCAGAGTCAGCACCTTCAGGGGAGGGGAACCAGTGAGTGTCGAACTGAACCCAGCCAGAGTCAGCACCTTCAGGGGAGGGGAACCAGTGAGTGTAGAACTGAACCCAGCCAGAGTCAGCACCTTCAGGGGAGGAAAGGGAGGGGAACCAAAAATTGAGGAGCACGCCCTTCAGGTAACTATACAAGGACTGCAACCTCTCACATTGAATATATACATGGGCCATGGACTCTTCTAGGCTGCAAAAAACAAACCCAGCCTTGGAATCTGGAAGGGTGTTAAGAACGGCTCTCTTGCTGCTGAAACCCTCATTCTTGCCTTTGTTACTTCTAGACTTGACTACTCCAACTCACTCTTGGCTGGCCTCCCACATTCTACACTACGTAAACTTGAGGTCAGCCAAAACTCAGCAGCCCATGTCCTAACTCGCACCAAGTCACGATCACCCACCACCCCTGTGCTTTCTGACCTACACTGGCTCCTGGTTAAACAAGGCCTTGATTTCAAAATTCTCATCCTTGTTTACAAATCGCTCCATGGCCTTGCCCCTCCCTGTCTTTTTCAGCCTCACAACCCCACAAGACCTCTGCACTCCTCAAATTCTGCCCTCTTGAACATCCCTCATTGTAACTGCTCAACCATTGGTGGCCGTGCCTTCAGCTGTTTGGGCCCTAAGCTCTGGAACTCCCTCCCTAAACCTCTCCACCTCTCTGCCTTTCTTTCCTTCTTTAAGATGCTCCTTAAGACCTATCTCTTTAACAAAGCTTTTGGTCATCTGCCTTAATTTCTTTTATGGCTCAGTGTCAAATGTATCTGTTGTGTCTTGTTACACTGCTGTGAAGCTCCTTGGGCTGTTTTACTATGTTAGAGCCGCCCTATAAATAAAAGTTATTAATAATAATAAAAACTGTTGTACACGACTGCTCCGTGCAACACTCTCCACCCCAGATCCCCAATGGTGCAGGGAATGACCCCTGCATAGAGAGCCCTCCATTGGGGACCCCAGCCTCCGCTGGACAGTAAGATGACCCACCATTGCGACTGAGACTGAGCAATGAACAAAATTCATCAATCAATGTCACAGAAACCCGAGTGCCCGGGTTCTCAGCCCTGGGGCCAAGTACGCTGGCCACCACTTTTCCATCACTAACTCACACCTTAGACCCGGCCCAGTCTGGCTCAGTCACTAAATGCTTTCTAACTGGGATTCTAACTCTGATGGAAAGCTATGAGGCCTCATTTTATTGTGACCCCTATCAGAGAGGCTTTTAATGGCTTTAATAAACTGGCAATAAGATTTTTATTTTAAAAATTGGAACGTGGTGAAAAACGCCACGAGCGCTGCCACAAAACTGACTGAGAAATCAGCGCCCCTGCCACAGGACTCAATATCCACCCCCTCCACCTCTGGTGCACTGTGTCTGCAGTATGTACCCTCTTACAAAATGACCATGGTCAGGTCGTGTGGAGTCAAAGGTCAGGTAACAGAATGGATGGAAATATGGCAACAAACTGCCCTCAACTTCAACAAATGATTTCTGTTTTGCAGCCATCTTTCCATCCATTCTGCTGCCTGGCCCTTCACTCCACACGGCCTGACTTGGTCATCTTGTAGATCTCACATACTGTTGTGGATAGCAAGCTGGTTACAAAACAGGAAACAGAGTAGGGATTAAGAGTAGCTACTCGGAGACTGCCAATAGGCGGGAGATGGTGTTCCACAGGGATCGGTGCTGGGACCACTGTTCTGGCAATAGGTGGGAGGTGGTGTTCCACAGGGATCGGTGCTGGGACCACTGTTCTGGCAATAAGTGGGAGATGGTGTTCCACAGGGATCGGTGCTGGGACCACTGTTCTGGCAATAGGTGGGAGGTAGTGTTCCACAGGGATCGGTGCTGGGACCACTGTTCTGGCAATAGGTGGGAGGTGGTGTTCCACAGGGATCGGTGCTGAGAGCACAGTTCTGGCAATAGGTGGGCACTGGCGTTCCACAGAGATCGGTGCTGGGAACATTGTTGTTCACCATTTACATAAAGGATTTGGACTCGGGAATCAGAAGTACAATTTCCACATTTTTAGATGACACAAATTGGAAAGTAGATTTAATACTGAGGAAGACTGTGACAAAATGCAAGACATTAATAAGTTTCAGAATGCGTGTGTAATTGGGAAATGAATTTCAGTACAGATCAGTGAGAGGTGGTGTGTTTTGGTAGGAAGAATAAGGAGGCCACATTCTATTTGGAAAATAGGAGTCTAAATGGGGCAGAGGAGCAAAGGGATCGAGGGGTACAGATACACAAATCACTGAAAGTAGCGACGCGGGTTAATACGGCCATTTAAAACAGCAAACAAGTACTGGGGTTCATTTCTAAAGGAGCCTTCTGTTCCGTGCCCAGGAGCTCTGAACCATGGAAGAGAGCGGCTGGGACTCATTTCTTACACACCTCAAGATTAACCCGCACGGTGACTTTGTGGTCAGTGCAGAGAGACGAGGAAAACCAAAGTGCCGTTTTCCCCTCTTAGTGTGGCCCTGAAGAATTGTGTCCAGGCTGAGGTTCTGTTCCCGCTGTACGATCCTCTGTCAGAATGAACATGGTTCAGTCCTGCTTGTAATTAAGAGCAGCAAAAACAGCAGAATCCATCCCCTGCAGTCACTTGTGAATCCGCTGGTGTGCCAGCAGGCTGGATGAACGAGTAAATCCCTTCCCACACTCAGAGCAGGTGAACGGCCTCTCCCCAGTGTGAACTCGCTGGTGTGTCAGCAGGTTGCATGACTGAGTGAATTCCTTCCCACACACGGAGCAGGTGAATGGCCTCTCCCCAGTGTGAACTCGTTGGTGTCTCAGAAAGTCGGATGACTGAGTGAATCTTTTCCCACACACTGAGCAGGTGAACGGTCTCTCCCCACTGTGAACATGTTGATGGCAGCTCAGTTCCCCGGAACTTTTATAGCATTTCCTGCAGTCCGGGCATTTAAAAGGTCTCTCCCCAGTGTGAACTCGTTGGTGTATCAGAAGGTTGCTTGACTGAGTGAATCTTTTCCCACACACGGAGCAGGTGAACGGCCTCTCCCCAGTGTGAGTACGCTGGTGTACAGTGAGTTCAGATGATCGACTGAACCCAGTCCCGCAGTGAGAGCACCTGAACGGTCTCTCCCCACTGTGAACACGTTGATGGCAGCTCAGTTCCCCAGAACTTTTATAGCTCTTCCCACAGTCCGGGCATTTAAAAGGTCTCTCATCAGAGTGAACTCGCTGATGATTCAGCAGGCTAGATGACGAAGTGAATCCCTTCCCACACACGGAGCAGGTGAACGGTCTCTCCCCAGTGTGAACTCGCTGGTGATTCAGAAGGTCGGATGACTGAGTAAATCCCTTCCCACACACGGAGCAGGTGAACAGCCTCTCCCCAGTGTGAACTCGCTGGTGATTCAGAAGGTCGGATGACTGAGTAAATCCCTTCCCACACTCGGAGCAGGTGAACGGCCTCTCCCCAGTGTGATTGCGCTTGTGCCTTGATAGGCCAGAGATTCGGCTGAAGCCACGTCCACACACACAACACGTGTACACTTTCTCCCCACCGTCTACGGTGCTTTTTGCTTCCATATTGAGAGGCCGATGATATTCAGGTCCCGATGAATCGAGTGACTGTCAGATCTTGATGCAGTGTGCGATCTGAGCTTCCCGTCTGCAAATCCGCCCCTTCTAATACCCTGTAAAATTAATTTAAAACAGGAAAAAGGGAGTGAGAGAGAGAACCCACAAAGAGGCAGGTTAGAAAATTGAACAATGAATCTGCTAATTTGTGGGGCCGGCACTCGAACTGGTTCACTAATGTCTGACTCTGGCTGGGTTCAGTTCTACACTCACTGGTTCCCCTCTCTCTCCTTCTCCATCCTACAGCCCAGTCATTGATAATCCCCTTCCCCACCCTACAGCCCAATCATTGATAATCCCCTTCCCCACCCTACAGCCCAATCATTGATAATCCCCTTCCCCACCCTACAGCCCAATCATTGATAATCCCCTTCCCCATCCTACAGCCCAATCATTGATAATCCCCTTCCCCATCCTACAGCCCAATCATTGATAATCCCCTTCCTCACCCTACAGCCCAATCATTGATAATCCCCTTCCCCACCCTGCAGCCCAGTCATTGATAATCCCCTTCCCCACCCTACAGCCCAATCATTGATAATCCCCTTCCCCACCCTACAGCCCAATCATTGATAATTCCCTTCCCCATCCTACAGCCCAATCATTGATAATCCCCTTACCCACCCCACTACCCAAAACACGGTAACAACATCCCCCCCAGTGCCCAAAACACAGTAACACACACACACACCCCCCATGTGCCCAATGTCCGTGTGTGAACCTCGACAGTGAGTGTCGACAGCTATTATTAGGAGCATAGGAACAGGAATAGGCCATTCAGCCCTTTGAGCCTGTTCCGCCATTCAATTAGATCAGTATTTTAACTCCGTCTACCTGCCTTGGTTCCATCGCCATTAATACCCTTGCCTAAGGAAATCTATCTATCTCAGTTTTGGAATTTTCAATTGGCCCCCAGCCTCCGTTTTATGGGGAACAGAGTTCCGGATTTCCACTAGGCTTTAAGAGCATAAGAAATAGGAGCAGGAGTGGGTTAAACAGCCCCTCGAGCCTGCTCCACCATTCAATAAGATCATGGCTGACGGGATGGCAGGACTGACATATGAAGAAAGACTGGATTGACTGGGCTTATATTCACTGGAATTTAGAAGAATGAGGGGGGATCTCATAGAAACATATAAAATTCTGACGGGACTGGACAGGTCAAATGCAGGAAGAATGTTCCCGATGTTGGGGAAGTCCAGAACCAGGGTTCACAGTCTAAGGATAAGGGGTAAGCCTATAGGACCGAGATGAGGAGAAACTTCTTCACTCAGAGAATTGTGAACCTGTGGAATTCTCCACCACAGAAAGTTGTTGAGGCCAGTTCGTTAGATATATTCAAAAGGGAGTTAGATGTGGCTCTTACAGCTAAAGGGATTGAGGGTTATGGAGAGAAAGCAGGAATGGGATACTGAAGTTGCATGATCAGCCATGATCATATTGAATGGTGGTGCAGACTCAAAGGGCCGAATGGCGACTCCTGCACCTACTTTCTATGTTTCTACCTCAGCTCCACTTTCCCGCACTATCCGCGTATCCCTTGATTTCTTTACTGTACAAACATCTATCGATCTCAGCCCTGAATATACTCAACGACTGAGCATCCACAGCTCTTTGGGGCAGAGAATTCCAAAGATTTACAACCCTTTGAGTGAAGACATTTCTCCTCATCTCAGTCCTAAATGGCCGTCCGTTATCCTGAGACTGTGACTCCTAGTTCCAGACTCTCCAACAAAGAGAAACAGCCAATCACCATTTGTGTAAGGAAGTGCTTCCTGACATCACCCTGAACGGCCTGGCTCTGATTTTAAAGTTGTGACCCTTGTTGTAGACTCCCTCACCAGAGGAAATCGTTTCTCTCCATCCACCCTATCTTTAATCTTAAACACCTCAATTAGATCATCCTTTAATCTTCTATATTTCTCATAATTTACAAACGTCATCACTAAGTACAGGACCATGGAATCACTGAAGTTTACAGTAGTGAAGGAGGCCATTCAGCCCATCGTGTCTGTGCCGGCTGACAAAGAGCTATCCAGCCTAATCCCACTTTTCAGCTCTTGGTCCATGGCCTTGTCGGTCACGGCACTTCAAGTGCATATCCAAGTTTGTTTTAAATGCTATGAGGGTTTCTGCCTCTACCACCCTTTCAGGCAGCGAGTTCCAGACCCCCACCACCCTCTGGGTGAAGAGATTTCCCCTCTAAACCTCCTACCACTTTAAATCTATGCCCCCTGTTTGTTGACCCTCTGCTAAGGGGAATAGGTCCTTCCTATCCACTCTATCCAGGCCCCTCATAATTTAATACACCTCAATTAGGTCTCCCCTCTCAACCTCCTCCCTTCCAAAAAAACCCCAGCCTATCCAATCTTTCCTCATAGCTAAAATTCTCCAGTCCATGCAACATCCTCCGAAGCACTTATCGTTTTGAAAATTATTGCGTGGAGAGACCTATAAAAAGGCCCAGCCTCCGTGAGTCGTCGGGAGTTCGTGGTGCGTCAGCCAGAGGCTCAGGAGGTGCAAGGAGAGGCCTATAAAAAGGCCCAGCATCCGTGAGTCGTCGGGAGTTCGTGGTGCATCAGCCAGAGGCTCAGGAGGTGCAAGGAGAGGCCTATAAAAAGGCCCAGCATCCGTGAGTCGTCGGGAGTTCGTGGTGCGTCAGCCAGAGGCTCAGGAGGTGCGTGGGGAGGCCTATAAAAAGGCCCAGCATCCGTGAGTCGTCGGGAGTTCGTGGTGCGTCAGCCAGAGGCTCGGGAGGTGCAAGGAGAGGCCTATAAAAAGGCCCAGCATCCGTGAGTCGTCGGGAGTTCGTGGTGCGTCAGCCAGAGGCTCAGGAGGTGCGTGGGGAGGCCTATAAAAAGGCCCAGCATCCGTGAGTCGTCGGGAGTTCGTGGTGCATTGGTGAGAGGCTCGGGAGGTGCGTGGGGAGGCCTATAAAAAGGTCCAGCGTCCGTGAGTCGTCGGGAGTTCGTGGTGCGTCAGCCAGAGGCTCGGGAGGTGCGTGGGGAGGCGGAGCTTGTGCAGCTACAGGGAGGCAAAAAAGTAGAAAGAAATCGAAAGGTGATGTCACAGCAAAGGGGGTAAGTGATTGGCTGGTGATTGGCAAGAAGTTTTTCTTTTTCTTTCTTTATCAGTAAGTAACCTTTTAACATTGTTGTTGCTCAATTAAGTTAATCTAAGGGTTAAATCATGGCAGGAGAGCTCGGACACGTGTTATGCTCCTCCTGTACTATGTGGGAACTCGGACGCTTCCGGTGTCCCTGACGACTACTCGTGCGGGAAGTGCATCTGCCTGCAGCTCCTGATGGACCGCATTGCGGCACTGGAGCTGCGGGTGGATGAACTCTGGAGCATCCACGATGCTGAGAATGACGTGAATAGCACGTTTAGCGAGTTGGTCACACCGCAGGTAAAGGGTATACAGCCAGCTCGCGAACGGGTGACCAACAGAAAGAGCAGTGCAAGGAAGGTAGTGCAGGGGTACCATGCGGTCATCCCCCTGCAAAACAGATACACCACTTTGGGTGCTGTTGAGGGGGATGACTCATCAAGGGAAGGCAAGTTCACGGCACTGTGGCTGGCTCTGTTGCACAGGAGCGCAGGAAAAAGAGTGGGAGAGCGATAGTGATAGGGGATTCAATTGTAAGGGGAATAGATAGGCGTTTCTGCAGCCGCAACCGAGACTCCAGGATGGTATGTTGCCTCCCTGGTGCAAGGGTCAAGGATGTCTCGGAGCGGGTGCAGGACTTTCTGAAAAGGGAGGGTGAACAGCCAGTTGTCGTGGTGCATATAGGTACCAACGATATAGGTAAAAAACGGGATGAGGTCCTACGAGACAAATTTAGGGAGCTAGGAGCTAAATTAAAAAGTAGGACCTCAAAAGTAGTAATCTCAGGATTGCTACCAGTGCCACGTGCTAGTCAGAGTAGAAATTGCAGGATAGCTTAGATGAATACATGGCTTGATGAGTGAAGGGAGGGATTCAAATTTCTGGGACATTGGAACCAGTTCTGGGGGGAGGTGGGACCAGTACAAACCGGACAGTCTGTACCTGGCAGGACCGGAACCAATGTCCTAGGGGGAGTGTTTGCTAGTGCTGTTGGGGAGGAGTTAAACTAATATGGCAGGGGGATGGGAACCTATGCAGGGAGACAGAGGAAAATAAAAGGGAGACAGAGGCAAAAGATAGAAAGGAGAATAGTAAGAATAGTAAAAGTGGAGGGCAGAGAAATCCAAGGCAAAAAACAAAAGGGTCACATTCAGCAAAATTCTAAAGGGGCAATGTGTGTTAAAAAGACAAGCCTGAAGGCTCTGTGCCTCAATGCGAGGAGTATTCGGAATAAGGTGGACGAATTAACTGTGCAGATAGCAGTTAATGGATATGATGTAATTGGCTTCACAGAGACATGGCTCCAGGGTGACCAAGGCTGGGAACTCAACATCCAGGATTATTCAACATTTAGGAAGGATAGACAGAAAGGAAAAGGAGGCAGGGTGGCGTTGTTGGTTAAAGAGGAAATTAATGCAATAGTAAGGAATGACATTAGCTTGGATGATGTGGAATCGGTATGGGTGGAGCTACGGAATACCAAAGGGCACAAAACGCTGGTGGGAGTTGTGTACAGGCCACGAACTATAAGTAGTGAGGTTGGCGACAGCATCAAACAAGAAATAAGGGATGTGTGCAATTAAGATACAGCAGTTATCATGGGCGACTTTAATTTAGATATAGATTGGGCTAACCAAACTGGTAGCAATGTGGTGGAGGAGGATTTCCTGGAGTGTACTAGGGATAGTTTTCTTGACCAATATGTCAAGGAACCAACTCGAGAGCTGGCCATCCTAGACTGGGTGATTTGTAATGAGAAGGGACTAATTAGCAATCTTGTTGTGCGAGGCCTCTTGGGGAAGAGTGACCATAATATGGTAAAATTCTTTATTAAGATGGAGAGTGACACAGTTAATTCAGAAACTAGGGTCCTGAACTTAAGGAAAGCTAACTTCGACGGCATGAGGCGTGAATTGGCTAGAATAGACTGGCAAATGATACTTAAAGGGTTGACGGTGGATAGGCAATGGCAAACAGTTATAGATACATGGATGAACTTCAACGGTTGTACATCCCTGTCTGGAGTAAAAATAAAACAGGGAAGGAGGCTCAACCTTGGCTAACAAGGGAAATTATGGATAGTATTAGATCCAAGGAAGAGACATATAAATTGGCCAGAAAAAGCAGCAAACCTGAGGACTGGGAGAAATTTAGAATTCAGCAGAGGAGGACAAAGGGTTTAATTAGGAGTGGGACAATAGAGTACGAGAGGAAGCTTGCCGGGAACATAAAAACTGACTGCAAAAGCTTCTATAGATATGTGAAGAGAAAAAGATTAGTGAAGACAAACGTAGGTCCCTTGCAGTCGGACTCAGGTGAATTTATAATGGGGAACAAAGAAATGGCAGACCAACTGAACAAATACTTTGGTTCTGTCTTCACAAAGGAAGACAAAAATAACCTTCCGGATGTACTAGGGGACCAAGGGTCTAGTGAGAAGGAGGAACTGAAGGATATCCTTATTAGGCGGGAAATTGTGTTGGGGAAATTGATGGGATTGAAGGCCGATAAATCCCCGGGGTCTGATTGTCTGCATCCCAGAGTACTTAAGGAAGTGGCCCTAGAAATAGTGGACGTATTGGTAATTATTTTCCAACAGTCTATCGACTCTGGATCAGTTCCTATGGACTGGAGGGTAGCTAATGTAACACCACTTTTTAAAAAAGGAGGGAGAGAGAAAACAGGTAATTATAGACCGGTTGACTGACATCAGTAGTGGGGAAAATGTTGGAATCAATTGTTAAAGATGAAATGGCAGCGCATTTGGAAAGCAGTGACAGGATCGGTCCAAGTCAGCATGGATTTATGAAAGGGAAATCATGCTTGACAAATCTTCTGTAATTTTTTGAGGATGTAACGAGTAGAGTGGACAAGAGAGAACCAGTGGATGTGATGTATTTGGACTTTCAAAAGGCCTTTGACAAGGTCCCACATAAGAGATTGATGTGCAAAATCAAAGCACATGGTATTGGGGGTAATGTACTGACGGGGATAGAGAATTGGTTGGCAGACAGGAAGCAGAGAGTCGGGATAAACGGGTCCTTTTCGGAATGGGAGCCAGTGACTAGTGGAGTGTCGCAGGGCTCAGTGCTGGGACCCCAGCTCTTTACAATATACATACATTTTTTGGATGAAGGAATTGAGTGTAATATCTCCATATTTTCAGATGACACTAAACTGGGTGGTGGTGTGAGCTGTGAGGAGGATGCCAAGAGGCTGCAGGGTGATTTGGACCGGTTAGGTGAGTGGGCAAATGCATAGCAGATGCAGTATAATGTGGATAAATGTGAGGTTATTCACTTTGGTGGCAAAAACACAAAGGCAGAATATTATCTGAATTGCAGCAGATTAGGAAAAGGGGAAGTGCAACGAGACCTGGGTGTCATGGTTCATCAGTCATTGAAAGTTGGCATGCAGCTACAGCAGGCGGTAAAGAAGGCAAATGGCATGTTGGCATGTTGGCCTTCATAGCTTGGGGATTTGAGTATAGGAGCAGGGAGGCCTTACTGCAATTGTACAGGGCCTTGGTGAGGTCTCACCTGGAATATTGTGTACAGTTTTGGTCTCCTAATCTGAGTAAGGACGTTCTTGCTATTGAGGGAGTACAGCGAAGGTCCACCAGACTGATTCCAGGGATGGCTAGATTGACACATGAGGAGAGACTGGATCAACTCAGACTTTATACACTGGAGTTTAGAAGGATGCGAGGGGATCTCATAGAAATATATAAGATTCTGACGGGACGCGACAGGTTAGATGCAGGAAGAATGTTCCCGATGTTGGGGAAGTCCAGAACCAGGGGATACAGTCTCAGGCTACAGGATAGGCCATTTAGGGCTGAGATGAGGAGAAACTTCTTAACTGAGAGAGTTGTTAACCTGTGGAATTCCCTGCCGCAGAGAGTTGTTGATGCCAGTTCATTAGATATATTCAAGAGGGAGTTAGATATGGCCCTTACAGCTAAAGGGATCAAGGGGTGTGGAGAGAAAGCAGGAAAGGGGTACTGAGGTGAATGATCAGTCCTGATCTTACTGAATGGTGGTGCAGGCTCGAAGGGCCGAATGGCCGACTCTTGCACCTATTTCCTATGTTATTATTGATGAACTTTTCAAAGTGTGTTGCCCAGAATTGAGCCCAACCCTCAATATCTGAGGTCTAACTAGTGACTGATAAAGGTTGACCATAATGAGCTTGTTGTTGTGCTCTATACTGCTATTAATGCTTTAACAGATTGATCAGCTGATCCTGCCCCTCACAGATTTGTGGTCACCTTTAAATTGGACCATTTGGTTTAGAATGCCTCCCATTTTTCTCCTGCTTCCAGAATGCATTAAATGGGGTGTCCCTGGGAGCCCGCGGGCGGGCGGGACAACCCCGGGCTCAGCCTCTGGCCTGTTATTGGGCCCTGGGCCCTGGGCCCTACACCAGGTGTTTATGTCACTCACCAGCCCCACTCGCGGCTCCAATTCCTGCCCCGCGCCGACAACCCACCGTCTCGTGTCCCGCATCATCCGGGTTCCACCAACTGTCGCCACCGCCGCCCGCGCATGCTCAGTGCTGGAGATCCGGGCTCAGCCCCGCCCACTGGGGGGGGATGGTGGCCGCAAGCCCCGCCCCTCGCACACTCCGATTGCTTGGAGGACAAACCGCCCGCTCGGTCCTCCAGCCCCGCCCGCTCGGTCCTCCAGCCCCGCCCCCTGCTCATCCTATTGGACCGGAGCCGCCGTCAATCACCCGTGCAGCGTGAGCTGAGCATGCGCGGTGGGGCGGCTGTGTCTGAGGCAGCGGCTGAGAGATGGGCGGAGGGAGGGAGCGGGTTAATAAACCCCGGGGGGCCGCGGGCTTCACACACACCGAGTGTCCCGCCCGAGAGACAATACTCAGCATTATCCGCCTCACAAACACCCGCTGTGGGCCTTCGGCCTTCGGCCTTTCCCCGAGCGGGGGGGCAGCTGCGGGGCTTTTTCCCGGTGATAGGCCCTTTTTGGGGGGACAGAATGTTGTGTCGGATCTAGAATTGTCTGTTCTGTATCTCTATCCTGTATTTAAAGTAACAATGTTTGTAAGCACCATTTATTTGCAGGGTATTAGAAGGGGAGGATCTGCAGCTGGGAAACTCAATCCAAACATCGCCTCAAGATTTGACAGATTCCCGGATTGATCAGGATCACCTTCTCATCAGCCTTTGTAAAAACACCAATCACAGCGGGGAGAAACAGGACACATGTTGTGTGTGTGGATACACCTTCAACCAATCGTTCAGTCTGTGAGACCCGTGCACCCACCTGACTCAACACTGTAAATGTGGGCACAGTGGGAATGGATGGTGTTGTACATGGAAAGTGATTCAGTCGCTCATCTCACCAACAGACATTCGAGGAGTTAGATAACAGACTTTCTCCTGTGAATATAGAGCTGGGTTATTGGGCCGTGACGTGTTTACTTATTCATCTTGTTGACTCGAAATCTTTGCCAATTATTTGATGTGATTGGTTTACATGTGCATCTTTTTAAAAATATGTTTGCTGAGTGGATTCAAATACAAATTGAAACCAGGTTTGCAGGCGTGATGCTCCATTCACATATCGAAGGTGAGAGAGATGCTGTGGGGCACACGCTAAGTCCAGTATCTGAAGGTGATTAACAGACTGGGTTTTATGTTTAGTGATCCTGGGCGTGTTATCAACACCTTCCCTGGATACCAAGGCTAGATCAACTCTGGAAGGTATGGGAAACTGGGACTTGCCCCTGAGAGTAACCGAAGGTATAAGAACTAAAATAATCCAGAGTTAGAAAGGAGAAAAGGCCCAAAATGGAGCAGTCAGCAACAGGATGTCAATTAGTCTCTTCTTATTTTGGATTCATCAAATATCGACACACTCTGTTATTTGAAAAACAAAATATTAAAATCCAGCCCAGTTATAGGGGTTATTAACATCAGCAGAAACAATCCCCAACTGACAGAATGAACACGATTCAGTTAAGATGTGATTAACAGCAGCAATAACAGAATAATCCAATCCCTGCAGTCACATGTGAACTCGCTGGTGTCTCAGCAGGTCAGATGATGTCATGAAACTCTTTTTGGAGTTCACCTGCAAAACATAAAACATTAAACGGTGCCACCCGACCTGGGTGACACTCCAGACATTTAATAGGCCCTTTTTTTTTTCCACCATTTGTTTTTTTTTGTGTTTTTCTTTTTTTGGGTTTTTTTTTTGGGCACTAAAATCACAATTTTCCCCACTGCCCCCTATAAAAGGGAAGGGGGACACTAAAAGCACCGGCAATTAAAACAAATTAAACTTAAAAACGTAAAATCAAATTAAAATTTGGTTGCCGGGCGTGATGATGCACTCCAGTCCCTCCGGTGCCCACCTCTCGCGGAAGGCCGCGAGCGTACCGGTGGACACCGCGTGCTCCATCTCCAAGGACACCCTGGACCGGATGTAAGAGCAGAAGAGAGGCAGGCAGTCAGGTTGAACGACCCCCTCGACCGCCCGCTGCCTGGACCGGCTGATGGCACCCTTGGCCGTGCCCAGGAGCAGTCCTACGAGGAGGCCTTCGGACCTACCCGCTCCCCTCCGCACAGGGTGCCCAAAGATCAGGAGAGTGGGACTGAAGTGCAGCCAGAATTTCAGGAGCAGCCCCTTCAAATAATGGAACAGGGGCTGCAACCTCGTGCACTCAATAAAAACATGGAACACGGACTCCTCCAGACCGCAGAAATTGCAGGCGGCCTGGGAGTCCGTGAACCGGCTTAAAAATTTGTTGCACGGCACTGCTCCGTGCACCACCCTCCAGGCCAAGTCCCCGATGAATAGTGGGAGGACCCCTGCGTAGAGTGCCCTCCATCGGGGACCCCCGCCTCCTCCGGACGGCAAGATGGTACGCCATGGCGTGTCCGGACGGCCGGCGAGGATGGCAAAGTTGAGGGTGTGCAGGAGCAGCCCGTACAGGAAACCCCTCCGCGCGGAACTGAAAGGCACGGAGGGGATTTCCCCGAGGCGGCTCAAGTTGTGAGGCGCCGGCTCCGGGGTTTGGCGCCGATGAGGAATTCTCAGATGATGTCATGAAACTCTTTTGAGTTTACCTGCAAAAACATAAACATTAAAACCATGCCACCCGACCTGGGTGACACAGCAGACATTTTCAAGGCCCCTTTTTTTTTAAATTTATTTATTTTTTGGTTTTTTTGGGGCGCTAAAATCAAATTTTTTTCCAGTGCCCCCTATAAAAGGGGAGGGGGACACTAAAAGCACCGGCAATGAAAACAAATTAAACTTTAAAACGTAAAATCAAATTAAAATTTGGTTGCCGGGCGTGATGATGCACTCCAGTCCCTCCGGTGCCCACCTCTCGCGGAAGGCCACGAGCGTACCGGTGGACACCGCGTGCTCCATCTCCAAGGACACCCTGGACCGGATGTAAGAGCGGAAGAGAGGCAGGCAGTCAGGTTGAACGACCCCCTCGACCGCCCGCTGCCTGGACCGGCTGATGGCACCCTTGGCCGTGCCCAGGAGCAGTCCTACGAGGAGGCCTTCGGACCTACCCGCTCCCCTCCGCACAGGGTGCCCAAAGATCAGGAGAGTGGGACTGAAGTGCAGCCAGAATTTCAGGAGCAGCCCCTTCAAATAATGGAACAGGGACTGCAACCTTGTGCACTCAATAAAAACATGGAACACGGACTCCTCCAGACCGCAGAAATTGCAGGCGGCCTGGGAGTCCGTGAACCGGCTTAAAAATTTGTTGCACGGCACTGCTCCGTGCACCACCCTCCAGGCCAAGTCCCCGATGAGTAGTGGGAGGACCCCTGCGTAGAGTGCCCTCCATCGGGGACCCCCGCCTCCTCCGGACGGCAGGATGGTACGCCATGGCGTGTCCGGACGGCCGGCGAGGATGGCAAAGTTGAGGGTGTGCAGGAGCAGCCCGTACAGGAAACCCCTCCGCGCAGAACTGAAAGGCACGGAGGGGATTTCCCCGAGGCGGCTCAAGTTGTGAGGCGCCGGCCCCCGAGGGAGGTTCCGGGGTTTGGCGCCGATGAGGAATTCTCAGATGATGTCATGAAACTCTTTTTGGAGTTCACCTGCGAAAACATAAAACATTAAACCGTGCCACCCGACCTGGGTGACACGCCAGACATTTACAAGGCCCTTTTTTCCTTTTTTTGTTTTTTTTTGTGTTTTTCATTTTTTTTTTTATTTTTTTTTTGGGCGCTAAAATCACATTTTTCCAGTGCCCCCTATAAAAGGGAAGGGGACACTAAAAGCACCGGCAATTAAAACAAATTAAACTTTAAAACGTAAAATCAAATTAAAATTTGGTTGCCGGGCGTGATGATGCACTCCAGTCCCTCCGGTGCCCACCTCTCGCGGAAGGCCACGAGCGTACCGGTGGACACCGCGTGCTCCATCTCCAAGGACACCCTGGACCGGATGTAAGAGCGGAAGAGAGGCAGGCAGTCAGGTTGAACGACCCCCTCGACCGCCCGCTGCCTGGACCGGCTGATGGCACCCTTGGCCGTGCCCAGGAGCAGTCCTACGAGGAGGCCTTCAGACCTACCCGCTCCCCTCCGCACAGGGTGCCCAAAGATCAGGAGAGTGGGACTGAAGTGCAGCCAGAATTTCAGGAGCAGCCCCTTCAAATAATGGAACAGGGGCTGCAACCTCGTGCACTCAATAAAAACATGGAACACGGACTCCTCCAGACCGCAGAAATTGCAGGTGGCCTGGGAGTCCGTGAACCGGCTTAAAAATTTGTTGCACGGCACTGCTCCGTGCATCACCCTCCAGGCCAAGTCCCCGATGAATAGTGGGAGGACCCCTGCGTAGAGTGCCCTCCATCGGGGACCCCCGCCTCCTCCGGACGGCAAGATGGTACGCCATGGCGTGTCCGGACGGCCGGCGAGGATGGCAAAGTTGAGGGTGTGCAGGAGCAGCCCGTACAGGAAACCCCTCTGCGCGGAACTGAAAGGCACGGAGGGGATTTCCCCGAGGCGGCTCAAGTTGTGAGGCGCCGGCTCCGGGGTTTGGCGCCGATGAGGAATTCTCAGATGATGTCATGAATCCCATTTCACACTCAGAGCAGGTGAACAGCCTCTCCCCAGTGTGATTGTGACAATGCATTTCCAGTTTACAAGGTTGGGTTCAGTTCTGCATCCACTGTGCGCAGAGTGACAACAAAATCAATGAGCTGCTAATTTTCTCTGCTGGATAATGGGCCTTTTGTGCTGGCCCAATAGGGTGAGCCCGGACTGGCCCAATAGGGTGAGCCCGGACTGGCCCAATAGGGTGAGCCCGGACTGGCCCAATAGGGTGAGCTCGGGCTGGCCCAATAGGGTGAGCTCGGGCTGGCCCAATAGGGTGAGCTCGGGCTGACCCAATAGGGTGAGACCAGGCTAGCCCAATAGGGTGAGCCCGGGTTGACCCAATAGGGTGAGCCCGGGTTGACCCAATAGGGTGAGCCCAGGTTGACCCAATAGGGTGAGCCCAGGTTGACCCAATAGGGTGAGCCCGGGTTGACCCAATAGGGTGAGCCCGGGTTGACCCAATAGGGTGAGCTCGGGCTGACCCAATAGGGTGAGCCCAGGTTGACCCAGGGACATCAGACAACAATCAGCACAAGGTTCCCTTTCAGGGGCCACTGACCTGGGCACAAACATCTGTCCAATCAAACTGACAGACATCCTGAAGCCCCGCCCACCCATTGTCCCTGCCGTGTCGAAGCTCCGAGTCGAGCGCTTGCTTTGGGAGTGTCCTATTGGGCATATGGACAGCTGAATGTGAAGATTACACTCCATAATCCCTCACGTTTAACAGTGTCAAAGGCCTTGGTCAGGTCAAAGAAGGTTGAACCAATCCCACAGTCACTGACACCAATCTCCTCCCATGTGATATAAATCGACACTTGTCACTGACACCAAGTGGATTGGGAAAATATGTTCAAGAGTAAGACTGTAGAAACACAATGGCAAACATTTAAGGAGATATTACATAACTCTCAGCAAAGATTTATTCAAGTGAGAAATAAAGATGCTAAGAGAAGGATGAACCATCCCTGGCTAACTAAGGAAGTAAAGGATGGTGTCAAATTGAAAAAAGGCATACAATGTTGCGAAGGACAGTGGAAGGCCAGAGGATTGGGAAATTTTTAGAAACCAGCAAATGACGACTTAAAAAATGATAAAGACAGAGAAGATAGCAAATGGGAGCAAATTAACAAGAAATATAAAAACAGACAGTAAGAGCTTCTACAGGAATATAAAATGGAAACGAGTTGCTAAAATAAACATTGGTCCCTTAGAAGATGAGACTGGAGAATTAATAATGGGAAACACGGAAATGGCAGAGACTTTGAACAAACATTTTGTATCGGTCTTCACGGTAGAGGATACTAAAAACATCCCAACAGTTGATAATCAAGGAGCTAATACGGAGGCGGGGGTTAACTTAAAACAGTCACTGTCACTAGAGATTAAGTACTAATCAAACTAATGGGACTAAAGGTGGACAAGTCTCCTGGACATGATGACATGCATCCTAGGATCTTTAAAGAAGTGGCTGCAGAGATAGTGGATGCATCGGTTGTAATCTACCAAAATGCCCTGAATTCTGGAGAGATCCCAGCGGACTGGAAAACCGCAAATGTACATCCCTAATTAAGAAACGAGGGAGACAGAAAGCAGGAAACTATAGATCAGTTAGCCTACCATCTGTCATTCAGAAAATACTGGAGCCTATCATTAAGGAAGTAGTAGCAGAACATTTAGGAAATTATATTGCAGTCAAGCAGAGTCAGCATGGTTTCATGAAAGGGAAATCATGTTTGACAAATTTCCTGGAATTATTTGAGGATGTAACAAGCAAAGTGGATAAAGGAGAACCAGTTGATGTCATATATTTGGATTTCCAGAAAGCATACCATATGGTGCCACACAAAAGGTTACTTCACAAACTAAGAGTTCACGGGGTTGCGGGTAATATATCAGCATGGATAGAGGATTGGCAAACTAACGGAAAACTAACAGAGAGTCAGGATAAATGGATCATTTTCAGCTTGGCAAACTAACTAGTGGGGTGCCGCAGGGATCAGTGCTGGGGACTCAACTATTTACAACTAATATAAATAACTTGGCTGAAGGGGCTGAGTGTAACATAGTCAACTTTGCTGATGATACAAAGATAGGTTGTGAGGAGGACGCAAAGAATCTACAAGGTGACATAGATAGGCTCAGTGAGTGGGCAAAAATATGGCAGATGGACGATAATGTGGTAAAATGTCAGGTTATCCCTTTTGGTAGGAAAAATAAAAAAGCAAAGAATTATTTAAATGGGGACAATTACAAAATGCTGTAGTACAGAGGGATCTGGAGGTTCTTGTACATGAAACTCAAAAAGTTAGCATGCAAGTACAGCAAGTAATCAGGAAGGCAAATGGAATGCTGGCCTTTATTGCAAGGGGGATGGAGTATAAAAGTAGGGAAGTCTTGCTACAAATGTATAGGGTATTGGTAAGACCACACCTGGAGTACTGTGTACAGTTTTGGTCTGGATTTGTCTCTATTCCCGTGCCGAGGGGATTGTTACACCAGACGGGAGGGGCTACATTTGGGGACACTGATTCTCCACCAATTCCCATTCCCCTTCTTTCTGGTGGATAATGGAGGGGCCAGTCAGTAATGTGTAATGTGCAAGTCAGTAAGAATTGTCAGCAAGCTCTTTGTAATTGGAGATTTTATTCAGTGGAAACTTTGACACAATTGTAGATTTTGTAACAAAGGTCAATTTAGAATTAAAGTAAAAATTCATAATTTTATTGCAAAGTGAATATCTGTTGAGAGTTTCTGAATTAAGGGGAAAGATAACATACAGCGTTTCTTAAGTGGACACTGCAGCCCCAAGAACACAATCAGTAATCTATCTAGAATATTAAAGTCCAGCACGTTATAGGGTTATTAACATCAGCATAAATAAACCCCAAATGTCAGAATGAACATGGTTCAGTCAGGATGTGATTAAAAGCAGCAACAACAGCAGAATCCCACCCCTGCAGTCACTTGTGAACTCGCTGGTGTGTCAACAGGGTGGATGATCGAGTGAATCCCTTCCCACACTCAGAGCAGGTGAACGGCCTCTCCCCAGTGTGAACTCGCTGGTGTGTCAGCAAGTCAGATGACTGAGTGAATCCCTTCCCACATTCAGAGCAGGTGAACGGCCTCTCCCCAGTGTGAAATTGCTGGTGTCTCAGCAGGGTGGATGACTGAGTGAATCCTTTCCCACACTCAGAGCAGGTGAACGGCATCTCCCCAGTGTGAACTCGCTGTGTGTTAGCAGGATGGATGACTGAGTGAATCGTTTCCCACACACGGAGCAGGTGAATGTCCTCTCCCCAGTGTGAACTCGCTGGTGTTTCAGCAGGTTGGATTGCTCAGTGAATCGCTTCCCACACTGAGAGCAGGTGAATGGTCTCTCCCCAGTGTGAACTCGCTGGTGTTTCAGCAGGTCGGATGATGCATTGAATCCCTTCACACTCAGAGCAGTGAATGGCCTCTCCCCGGTGTGAACTCGCTGGTGCATCAGCAGGCTGGATGACCCACTGAATGCCTTCCCACACTCAGAGCAGGTGAAAGGTCTCTCCCCAGTGTGAACTCGCCGGTGGGCGACAAGTTGGGATGACTGAGTGTATCCCTTCCCACACTCAGAGCAGGTGAATGGCCTCTCCCCACTGTGACTGCGTCGATGAATTTCCAGCTCAGACGGTGATCTGAATACCTTCCCACAGTCCCCACATTTCCACGGTTTCTCCGTGGTGCGGGTATCCTTGTGACTCTCCGTGGTTGGACAATCAGTTGAAGCCTCGCCCACTCACACAAGACGTTTACAGTTTCTTTGCACTTTGAATGGTGTGATGTTTTTTCAGGCTGTGTAACTGGTTAGAGCTCTTTCCACAGTTAGTGCACTGGAACACTCACTCGGGTGTGTGTGTCTCGGTACATTTCCAGTCAGGATGATAATTGAAATCTTTTCCAACAGACAGAACAGACAAACATTTCTCATTCCATTTTCAAAGGCCGATGATATTCAGGTCCTGATGAATCGACTGCCTCCATCAGATCTTGACCCGATGTTTGGTTTGTGTTTCCTGTCTGAAAGTTTCCCCTTCTAATACGCTGTAAAAGGAGATAACAAAACTCATCACTGTAAGGCGGGAGTCGAGAGAGGCAGCGGCCTATAAAAGGCTCAGCAGTCCGGGGAGCGTCGAGAGAGGCGGGAGTCGAGAGAGGCAGCAGCCTATAAAAGGCTCAGCAGTCCGGGGAGCGTCGAGAGAGGCGTACTGGTGCAGCTCCAGCTGGGAGAGAAGGCAAAAAAGAAGTAGAAAGAAATCAAAAGGTGACGTCACAGCCAACGTGGTAAGTGATTGGCTGCGGATTGGTGAGTAGTTTTTCTTTTTCTTTTTCTTTATTAGTCAGTAACTTTTAACATTGTTGTCGCCAATTTAAGTGTATCTAAGGGTTAAGTCATGGCAGGACAGCTCGGTCACGTGATATGCTCCTCCTGCACCATGTGGGAACTCGGGGACAACACCAGTGTCCCTGACGACTTCATGTGCGGGAAGTGTATCCACCTCCGGCTCCTGACGGTCCGCGTTGTGGAGTTGGAGCTGAGGGTGGATTCACTCTGGAGCATCCACGATGCTGAGAATGACGTGAGTAGCACGTGGAGCGAGTTGGTCTTACCGCAGGAGAAGGGTCCACAGCCAGCGAGGGAATGGAAGACCAGCAGGAAGAGTAGTGCAAGGAAGGTAGTGCAGGGGTCCCCTGTGGTCATCCCACTGCAAAACAGATACACTGCTTTGAGTACTGTTGAGGGGGATGACTCCTCAGGAGAGGGCAGCAGTAGCCAATTTCATGGCACCGTGGCTGGCTCTGTTGCACGGGAGGGCAGGAAAAAGAGTGGGGGAGCGATAATGATAGGGGATTCAATTGTAAGGGGAATAGATAGGCGTTTCTGCGGCCGCAACCGAGACTCCAGGATGGTATGTTGCCTCCCTGGTACAAGGGTCAAGGATGTCTCGGAGCGGGTGCAGCACATTCTAAAAAGAGAGGGAGAACAGCCAGTTGTCGTGGTGCACGTTGGTACCAACGACATAGGTAAAAAAAGGGATGAGGTCCTACGAAATGAATTTAAGGATCTATGAGCTAAATTAAAAAGTAGGACCTCAAAAGTAGTAATCTCGGGATTGCGACCAGTGCCACGTGCTAGTCAGAGTAGGAATCGCAGGATAGCTCAGATGAATACGTGGCTTGAGCAATGGTGCAGCAGGGAGGGATTCAAATTCCTGGGGCATTGGAACCGGTTCTGGGGGAGGTGGGACCAGTACAATCCGGACGGTCTGCACCTAGGCAGAATCGGAACCAATGTCCTCGGGGGAGTGTTTGCTAGTGCTGTTGGGGAGGAGTTAAACTAATATGGCAGGGGGATGGGAACCAATGCAGGGAGATAGAGGGAAACAAAAAGGAGGCAAAAGCAAAAGAAGAAACAAAATGAGGAAAAGTGGAGGGCAGAGAAACCCAAGGCAAAGAACAAAAAGGGCCATTGTACAGCAAAATTCTAAAAGGACAGAGGGTGTTAAAAAAACAAGCCTAAAGGCTTTGTGTCTTAATGCAAGGAGTATCCGCAATAAGCTGGATGAATTAACTATGCAAATAGATGTTAACAAATATGATGTGATTGGGATTACGGAGACGTGGCTCCAGGATGATCAGGGCTGGGAACTCAACATCCAGGGGTATTCAACATTCAGGAAGGATAGAATAAAAGGAAAAGGAGGTGGGGTAGCATTGCTGGTTAAGGAGGAGATTAAGGCAATAGTTAGGAAGGACATTAGCTTGGATGATGTGGAATCTATATGGGTAGAGCTGCAGAACACCAAAGGGCAAAAAACGTTAGTGGGAGTTGTGTACAGACCTCCAAACAGTAGTAGTGATGTTGGGGAGGGCATCAAACAGGAAATTAGGGGTGCATGCAATAAAGGTGCAGCAGTTATAATGGGTGATTTTAATATGCACATAGATTGGGCTAACCAAACTGGAAGCAATACGGTGGAGGAGGATTTCCTGGAGTGCATAAGGGATGGTTTTTTAGACCAATAAGTCGAGGAACCAACTAGGGGGGAGGCCATCTTAGACTGGGTGTTATGTAATGAGAGAGGATTAATTAGCAATCTCGTTGTGCGAGGCCCCTTGGGGAAGAGTGACCATAATATGGTGGAATTCTGCATTAGGATGGAGAATGAAACAGTTAATTCAGAGACCATGGTCCAGAACTTAAAGAAGGGTAACTTTGAAGGTATGAGGCGTGAATTGGACTGGGATGGATTGGCGAATGATACTTAAGGGGTTGACTGTGGATGGGCAATGGCAGACATTTAGAGACCGCATGGATGAACTACAACAATTGTACATTCCTGTCTGGCATAAAAATAAAAAAGGGAAGGTGGCTCAACCGTGGCTATCAAGGGAAATCAGGGATAGTATTAAAGCCAAGGAAGTGGCATACAAATTGGACAGAAATAGCAGCGAACCTGGGGACTGGGAGAAATTTAGAACTCAGCAGAGGAGGACACAGGGTTTGATTAGGGCAGGGAAAATGGAGTATGAGCAGAAGCTTGCAGGGAACATTAAGACGGATTGCAAAACTTTCTGCAGATATGTAAAGAGAAAAAGGTTAGTAAAAACAAACGTAGGTCCCCTGCAGTCAGAATCAGGGGAAGTCATAACGGGGAACAAAGAAATGGCGGACCAATTGAACAAGTACTTTGGTTCGGTATTCACGAAGGAGGACACAAACAACCTTCCGGTTATAAAAGGGGTCGGGGGGTCTAGTAAGGAGGAGAAACTGAGGGAAATCCTTATTAGCCGGGAAATTGTGTTGGGGAAATTGATGGGATTGAAGGCCGATAAATCCCCAGGGCCTGATGGACTGCATCCCAGCGTACTTAAGGAGGTGGCCTTGGAAATAGTGGATGCATTGACAGTCATTTTCCAACATTCCATTGACTCTGGATCAGTTCCTATCGAGTGGAGGGTAGCCAATGTAACCCCACTTTTTAAAAAAAAGGAGGGAGAGAGAAAACAGGTAATTATAGACCGGTCAGCCTGACATCGGTAGTGGGTAAAATGATGGAATCAATTATTAAGGATGTCATAGCAGTGCATTTGGAAAGAGGTGACATGATAGGTCCAAGTCAGTATGGATTTGTGAAAGGGAAATCATGCTTGACAAATCTTCTGGAATTTTTTGAGGATGTTTCCAGTAGAGTGGATAAGGGAGAACCAGTTGATGTGGTATATTTGGACTTTCAGAAGGCGTTCGACAAGGTCCCATACAAGAGATTGATGTGCAAAGTTAGAGCACATGGGATTGGGGGTAGTGTGCTGACATGGATTGAGAACTGGTTGTCAGACAGGAAGCAAAGAGTAGGAGTAAATGGGTACTTTTCAGAATGGCAGGCAGTGATTAATGGGGTACCGCAAGGTTCTGTGCTGGGGCCCCAGCTGTTTACACTGTACATTAATGATTAAATGTAGTATCTCCAAATTTGCGGATGACACTAAGTTGGGTGGCAGTGTGAGCTGCGAGGAGGATGCTGTGAGGCTGCAGAGCGACTTGGATAGGTTAGGTGAGTGGGAAAATGCATGGCAGATGAAGTATAATGTGGATAAATGTGAGGTTATCCACTTTGGTGGTAAAAACAGAGAGACAGACTATTATCTGAATGGTGACAGATTAGGAAAAGGGGAGGTGCAAAGAGACCTGGGTGTCATGGTACATCAGTCATTGAAGGTTGGCATGCAGGTGCAGCAGGCAGTTAAGAAAGCAAATGGCATGTTGGCCTTCATAGCAAGGGGATTTGAGTAGAGGGGAAGGGAGGTGTTGCTACAGTTGTACAGGGCATTGGTGAGGCCACACCTGGAGTATTGTGTACAGTTTTGGTCTCCTAACCTGAGGAAGGACATTCTTGCTATTGAGGGAGTGCAGCGAAGTTTCACCAGACTGATTCCCGGGATGGCGGGACTGACCTATCAAGAAAGACTGGATCAACTGGGCTTGTATTCACTGGAGTTCAGAAGAATGAGAGGGGACCTCATAGAAACATTTAAAATTCTGACGGGGTTAGACAGGTTAGATGCAGGAAGAATGTTCCCAATGTTGGGGAAGTCCAGAACCAGAGGTCACAGTCTAAGGATAAGGGGTAAGCCATTTACAACCGAGATGCGGAGGAACTTCTGCACCCAGAGAGTGGTGAACCTGTGGAATTCTCTACCACAGAAAGTTGTTGAGGCCAATTCACTAAATATATTCAAAAAGGAGTTAGATGAGGTCCTTACTACTAGGGGGATCAAGGGGTATGGCGAGAAAGCAGGAATGGGATACTGAAGTTGAATGTTCAGCCATGAACTCATTGAATGGTGGTGCAGGCTAGAGGGCCGAATGGCCTGCTCCTGCACCTATTTTCTAAGACAGAAATTCAGGATAGACACATCTAGTTTCCATGGAACATTCTTTACTCTCTCGTTCTTCCAAAGCTGTGAATCCCTGTCCCACACATTGTCTCTCCTGCCGTGCTGAAATCCAAACCCATCACACATTTCTCGACACTTTCTCCTCCACACCCAGTTTTCACCATCAATTCAGGCTGGGTTCAGGTCTACTCTCACTGGTTCCCTATCCCCGTCCTCCCCAGAATGTACTGACACTGGCTGGGTTCAGGTCTACACTCACTGGTACACTTCTTTCTCCAAAAGAAGTGGACTCTGGCTGAGTTCAGTTCTACACTCACTGGTTCCCCTCCCGTGAGTGTGGTGATTCTGGCTGGGTTCAGTTTCACACTCACTGGCTCCCCTCTGCTCGCCTGTGTTCGGTTCTGCACTCACTCGTTCTTGGATCTCTCCTCTCCTGAAGGTGCTGATTCTAATTAGGTTCAGTTCTGCACTCACTGGTTCCCCTCCCTCCCCTGAAGGTGCTGACTCTGGCTGGGTTCAGTTCTGCACTCACTGGTTCCCCTCCCTCCCCTGAAGGTGCTGACTCTGGCTGGGTTCAGTTCTCCACTCACTGGTTCCCTCCCCTGAAGGTGCTGACTCTGGCTGGGTTCTCTTCCAGACATTGACATCACTCACTTTGTTCCTGCACCAAGATGGTCGCGCATGCGTCTTGCTACTCACTAAACCAAGATGACGGAGCGCTGAATCTGCCTTCCTACATCAAGATGGCCGCCGTTAGGCTATGTCTGTGACCGGGAGAAAGCCCCGAAACTGCAAGCGGCGATATTCCGGTTATTATTCCGGGTTTGCGGCGAGCATCGGTTGTTTATTAAGTCTCCCCGGCTCCCCGCTGGTCTATTACTCCGCTCCGTCCTGCTGAAAAACACAACTCTGTGGCGCTTGTCTGAAACGTGTCTCCTCCGCCATTACAGGCAGCGCGCATGCTCCAAATCCAGCCAGGACCCGCGCCTGCGCACTGAGCTCCTATAGTCTGATGAGGCACATTCTCCCCGCGGGGAATGCTGGGTGAAAATACCGCCATTGGAAGTCCATGTTATTGAATGGAACATGATTTACTTAGATTGCATTGGTCACTGAACCATGTTCATTCTGGCAGTAAGACTTTGTTTCTGATGATCTCGATAACCCCGATATGTGGGCTGGAGATTAATATCCGGTATAAATATTGAATAAATCAGCTTTGTTTCAAACACAGTTTGTCGAATATTTGATTTCTCCATAATCAGAGGAGACTAGTTGATGTTCTGTTACCCACTGTTCCATTTTAGGGCTTTTTCTTACTCTAACTTATATCACTTCTCACCGAGTTCGCCTTCTGTCATATCAAACCTCAAAGTTGTTCCGTTTGAGTACATGACTTGTGGTTGTAGTAGGCTTAACTGCAGTGTCTCACTTTAAACTCAGCTGCAATCCTTTGAACAACCCCTTTATTGAACTGTCTTGCATAACATTTGAAATCCGTTATTTCTGTATCAGTTTACCCGTTTTTGGAACCGATTTAATTTAAAGAACTCATACGCACATTTTGCATGTGATAGCCTGTGAAATATTCCAATATTTGTAATTGCCATTGTCACAATCTCCGTTCCCTAGCCACTGATTCCCCAACTCTCCCCAACTTCTGTCTGATGCTGAACCAGACTGTTCGCAACCTTGGTGTTATACTTGACCTTGAAATAAGTTTGTGACCATATATCTGTAGCATAACTAAGATTGCTTATTTCCACCTCTGGAACATCGCCCGTCCACACTATTGCCTCAGCTCATCCACTGCTGAAGCCCTCATCCATGCC
>NW_027251890.1:0-34753 GCF_044704955.1 Pristiophorus japonicus
GCACCATGTGTGGCTCAGCTGTATGGGACGGGTGGACAAGGGGGGGTGGGGGGTGGACAAGGGGGGGATGGGGGTGGACAAGGGGGTGTGGGGCGGTGGACAAGGGGGGGGCGAGGGAGGAGAAAGGTCAAGAGAGCCATAGTTATAGAGGATTCTATAGTCAGGGGAGCAGACAGGTGTTTCTGTGGCCATAGTGATGAGTCTAGGATGGTATGATGCCTCCCTGGTGCGAGAGACAAAGATATCACAGAGCGGCTGCAATCCATTCTGAAGGGGGAGGGTGCACTGCCAGACATGTCAGACTGCCAATGACATGGGTAGAAAGAGGGACAGGAATTGCAACTCAATGTTCCTGGTTACAGGGCTTTCAGATGAGATAGAATGAGGCATAGTGACATTATTGGTTAAAGAAACAATTATAGCTGTGAGAATGCATGCCATGTTTGACAAATCTTCAACTGATGCTATATGGGTTGCAATAAGGAATAAAATAGGGACAATCACATTGCAGCGAGTGTACTATCGACCCGCAAACAGTCCGAGGGTGATAGGAAAGCACATTTGCAGGATCATTTAACACAAGTGCAAAAACAATAGGGCAGTAATAGTGGGGGATTTCATTTAGCCCAACATGAGCTGGGATTCAATCAGTGTAAAAGGTACAGGCGGCCCAGAATTCCTAAACTGTATTCAGGAGAAGGTTTTTAGCCAGTTCGCCAGCCTAACAAGAGTGTGGGGGATCAGTTCTGAATTGAGTGTTCGGGAATGAAGCTGGGAAGGTGGAAGGAGTATCAGTGGGAGAGCATTGTTGTGGTAGTGATCATAATTCAGTTAGTTTTAGGATAGTTATGGATAAGGACAAAGATAAAACTGGAGTAAAGGTTCTAAATTGGGGGAAGACCAATTTTACTGTGTTGAAAAGTGATTCAGCCAAAGTGGACTGGAAACAGCTACTTGAGCTACAGTGGGAGGCATTCAAGAGGGAGAAACAAGGGGTTCAGAGTAAACATGTTCCCACAAAGAAAATGGAAGAACTGCCAAATTTAAAAGCCCCTGGATGACTAGGGGCATAAAGGGGAAGATAAGGCAAAAAGGGAAGCTTAGATCAGATATCGAGAGCTCAATACTTCAGAAAGCCGAGAAGAGGATAGAAAGTGTAGGGGTGACATCACAAACACAATTAGGAAAGCAAAGAGAGAGCATGAAAATATACTGGTGAGTAGAATTAAAGAAAACACACATATATTTTCTCAGTTGATAAAGAGCAAGAGGATAAGTAAGGAAAGAGTAGGGCGGAGGATGGGGGTAAGGTACTTAATGAATCATTTGCCTCTATCTTCACAAAAGAGGGGGACCATGCAGATGTTGACGATAAGGAGGAAGAGAGTGAAATATTGGATGGGATAAACATAGTGAACGCCAATGTCTCCAATGCTTCATTGCAGAATGTGCAGGCTCTCTCCCTGGGGCGTGGATCTGCCATGAGTACAGCTGCTTCTGTCCTCTGGCTCCTTGTCCTTGTCCTGCTCCTTGCTGAGGCAACTGCACAGCCAGCAATGCTGAGAATGAGCTTCTGCAGCATCAGTCAGCCTCCCCTTTAAGAACTGGAACCAGCCGGTGAAAATGATGACTTGCAATTAAACTGCACGTGATATTGGTCCACCTTTTGAGTGTAATGCCAATGAGCTTGGTCTTAAAGACTTGAATTAGTGCTCCAATCATTTCTTTGAGTGGTCAGAATGAATTTTGCGTACAGTCTAAAGCATTAGCACCTGGCGCTAATTCTCCAACTTTTCAAATGATACCGGCCATTCCTGGATATAAATAATTTCTTCCCATTGTCTTTGTTCCCACCACAAAATCCATTCCCTAGCCACCAATTCCATCCCTCTCCCTTGCAACTGACTGAGCTGAACCCGAAAATTTGCAACTTTGGTGTCATAGTTGACACGTGATGAGCTTCTGAACACGTGCCATCACTAAGACCGCCTATTTGCACCTCTATAACATCTCCCGTCTCCACCCCTGCCTCAACACATCCCCAGCTGAAACCCCCATCCATGCTTTTGTTACCTCTCGACTTGACTATTCCTGTGCTCTCCTGGCCGGCTTCCCACATTCTACTCGACGTAAACCTGAGGTCATCCAAAGGGCTACTGCCCGTATTCTAATTCTCTCAAAATGCCGTTCACCCACCGCCCCTGTACTCGCTGACCTACATTGGATACTTGCCTGGATTTTAAAATTCTCATCCTGATATTCAAATCCCTCCATAGCTTTGGCCCTCCCTATCTCTGTAATATCCTCTAGCCCTACAATCCTCGTAGATAACTGCGCTTCTCCAATTCTGGCCTCTTGTGCACCTCCCATTATAAGGGCTCCACTACTGGTTGCTGTGCCTTAAGATGCGGAGGCCTAAGCTCTGGAAATCCCGCTCTGTACCTCTCCGCCTGGCTCCGACTCTTTCCTCCTTTCAGACTCTCGTTAACACCTACCTCCTTGACTAAGTATTTGGCCATCGGCCCTAATATCTCCTTATGTGGCTCAGTGTCAAATGGTGTTTGATAATGCTCTTGTGAAGAAGCGCCTTGTGGTGTTTTCCTGCTTTAAATGTGCTATATATAGGT
Source organism: Pristiophorus japonicus (assembly GCF_044704955.1). NCBI lineage: Eukaryota > Metazoa > Chordata > Chondrichthyes > Pristiophoridae > Pristiophorus > Pristiophorus japonicus. The sequence goes on from NW_027251890.1 coordinate 2,628, forward strand.
ACATTTTTGTTGTTGTTGTATTTATGATACGAGTATAAGAAATAGGAGCAGGAGAATGTTATTCAACCGATCGAGCCTGCTCTGCCACTCAATAAGATCATGGCTGATCTTCTACCTCAATTCCACCTTCCCACACAATTCCCGTAATGTCTTGTGATAGAGACAGTGCCTGGAGTTGCCCTGAATTTCTGAAATGATTGGTACCCCTTTATACACTGAGGCACTCTCATAAACTCCTGTTAACACTGATACAGTCCAAGGACTCCCTGACTGTCTACTGTCCTCGGCATCCCTTTATACGCTGACTCACTGTCTCTGAGAGCCTAAATAGTGACCTCATTTGGGGATGTCCTAAATGAATACTGTCCTTGACACCCCTTTAAACATTGTACCAATCTCACAAAATCCTTTAATACTGACACAATCTGGGGACTACCTGAATGATACAATACTTGGTGCCCTTTTTACATATTGACCAATGCAAATAATGAAAGTATTGGAGACCGCATTTTGTACATTCCAAATACTACTGCCCTATCATGTTTGCCCGCTGACTTATTCCAGTTGCCAGCCCTCATAAAGTTAAAGGACTTCCTGGCCATTTGCTTGGAGCACTGTTAGAATCATAAGAACATAAGATAAGGACAATAGGAATAGCAGCAGGAGTAGGCCATACAGCCCCTTGAGCCTGCTCCACTGGTCTATAAGATCATGGCTGAAGTTGGACCTTAACTCCACCTTCCCGCACTATCTATTTTGAGGCTGGAGAGCTCTTGTTCGGCTGGTGCGGACACGATGGGCCGAAATGGCCTCCTTACATGCTGTAAATTTCTATGAATCTATGATCTCCATATCCCTTGATTCCCCTCGAGTCCAAAAATTTAGCAATCTCAACCTTGAATATACTCAACGACTGAGCATCCATAGACCTCTCGGGAGAAAATTGCAAAGTTTTACATCCCTCTGACTGAAGAAATTTCTGTTCCTCTCAGTCTTAAAGGGCCTGCCCCTTATCCTGAGACTATGCCTCCTAATTCTAGACTCTCCAGCCAGGGAAATAACCTCTCAGCATCGACATTGTCAATCCCTCTCAGAATCTGAAGTGTTTCAATGAGATCAGCTCACATTGTTCTCAAGCTCAGAGAGTATAGTCCCAATCTACTCAATCTCTCCTCACGTGACAACCCACTCATCCCAGGAATTTATCTCCTGATTCTCATCAATCTGATGATGCAAAGCTTGCTGGGAATGTAAGTTGTGAGGAGGATGTAAAGAGACTACCAGGGGATATAGACAGACTAAGTGAACAGGCAAGACATGGCAGAAGGAATATAAAGTGGAGAAATGTGAAGTTATCCACTTTGGTAGGAAAAATAGAAAAGCAGAGTATGTTTTAAATGGTGAGATTGGGAAATGTTGGTGTTTCGAGGGATGTGGCTGTCCTTGTACAACAATCACTGAAAGTTAATATACAGGGACAGCAAGTAATTAAGAAAGCACATGGTATGTTGGCCTTTATTACAAGAGAATTTGAGTTTAAGAGTAAAGAAGTCTTACTACAATTATACAGGGCCCTGGTGAGACGGCACCAGGGGTATTGTGTACAGTTTTGTTCTCCTTACCTAAGGAAGGATATACTTGCCATTGAGGGAGTGCAACAAAGGTTCACCAGACTGATTCCTGGAATGAGGAGATTGTCCTATGAGGAGAGATTGAGTAGACTAGGCTTATATTCTCCAGAGTTTGAAAGAATGAGAGGAGATCTCATTGGAACATACAAAATTCTGACAAGACTTGACAGGGTAGATGCAGGGAGGATGTTCCCTCTGGCTGAGGAGTCTAGAACCAAGGGTCACTGTCTCAGAATAAGGGGTTGGCCATTTAGGACTGAGATGAGGAGAAACTTCTTCACTCAGAGGGTGGTGAATCTCTGGAATTCTCTACCCAGAGGGCTGTGGAGGCTCAGTCTTTGAGTATATTCAGGACAGGATGGTGACAAATTTGTTAGGACAGCTGAATTTGAGAAGGATACTCTATAATCCCTCATGGTTGACAGAGTCGAAGGCCTTTGTGAAGTCAAAGAAGTCCATGTACAGAGGTTGATGCTGCTCCCTGCATCTCACTTGAAATTGATGTGTGTTGAAGACCATGTCTGTTGTGTCCCTTAGTGGGCACAATCCACATTGTGACTCTGGAAGGAGCTCTTCAGCCATTGGGAGGAGACGATTGAGGAGGATTCTTGCGATAATCTTTGCAGTGGCAGACAGCAGGGAAACTCCTCTGTAATTACCGCAATCGGATTTGTCCCCTTTCTTGAAGATGATTACGATCATGGCGTCTCTGAGATCCCCAGGCATGCTCTCCTCCTTCCAGATAAGAGAGATAAGGTCATGGATTTGCGTCAAGAGTACTTCTCCGCCATGCTTTAGTACTTCGGCGAGGATTCCATCTGCTCCTGAGGCCTTGTTATTCTTCAGTTGTCGGACGGCCTTTTTATCCTCATGCCGGGCTGGTATTGTGCTGAGGTGGTGGCGGGCAGCTTGCTGTGGGATGGAGTCAAGGACATTCACATCAAAGACAGATCCTTGATTGAGGAGATCCTTGAAGTGCTCCTTCCAGCGGGCACTGACTGCATCTCTGACCTTGATGAGCACTCCTCCATTCTTAGCTCTCAGTGGGGTAGGACCTCAGTGCTTGGGCCATAGGTGGTCTTGATGTTCTAAAAAATCCACGCACGTCGTGGTTGTCGTGTAGTTGCTGGACCTCCTGCGCTTTTTCCACCCACCATCTGTTCTTTACGAGTTTGCTTTTGGACTTCGGCCTTCAGTTGTCTATAGATCTGCTTTCTTTCTCTCGAGTTGTGGTGTTGTTTCCAATTCAAGAATGCCTTGCGTTTATTAGCTCCTGGATCTCCTGGTCCTTCTCATCGAACCAGACTTGATGTTTCCTGGTCGAGTAACCAAGAGTTTCTTCACAGCTGCTAATTATTGTGCGCTTGAGGTCAGACCAGACTGCCTAGGAAGAAGGATATTCAAGACGGAGATCGAAAGATTTTTGGATATTAAGGGAATCAAGGGATACGGGGACAATGCAGGAAAGTGGAGTTGATGTAGAAGATGTGCCATGATCTCATTGAATGGTGGAGCAGGCTCAAGGGGCCGAATGGCCTACTCCTGCTCCAATTCATTTGTTCTTATGTTCTTATGAACCATTGTTGCAGCTCCTGCACAGCGAGCTTCTGGGTCCAATAGCAATGGTGCCTCAGAGCCAGGGTGCCCCAGAGCCAGGATGCCCCAGAGCCAGGGTGCCCCAGAGCCAGGGTGCCGCAGAGCCAGGGTGCCTCACAGTCAGGGTGCCCTTGCTGGGGGTTTGGAGGAGTCGGCCTCCAGCACGGCGCATGTCTCCCAGCACACCTTGCAGCCCATCCTTGGCAGCTTGCAAAGCATGGTGGGCTTGCAGAGAGAGGGTGGGGACCCAGAGCTCATGCCACGTGTCACGGGGGAGGGAGCAGCAGCTATTGCAGCACAGGCCGGAGCAACGCAATGGCTTACGACTGTAATGGGCTCAGTGCTTGGTGGCATACAGACTGGGTCTGCTCTCGTGCACGCTCAGTCCGATCTCGTGCACGCTCGGTCCGATCTCGTGCACGCTCGGTCTGCCCTCGTGCATGCTCGGTCTGCTCCTGTGCACGCTCGGTCTGTTCCCGTGCACGCTCAGATCGATGCCATGCAAGCGCTGACTGCTGCCATCGTTTCTGGGTTCCCCGCAGTTCAACAGAGAGGTCACGGTGCCGAAGCAGGCCAGCAATTTGTGCTCGATGAGATTGGTCCAGATGCTGAGGCACTGCCCCGGGGGAGTGGCAGTGGGTCGGTAGAAATGGAAGGTGTTGCCCTCTCTCAGGATATCAGCATTCCGTCTCCCACCACTGCCACTTCACCATTGCAGTTGGCGCTGTCTGCACCCCAGCCGTCCGAGACTGCTGCTGCCCAGGCTGAGGTGGTGCAGTCTGCAGCCGGGCCTTCCAGGCCCAGAACTGGTCCAGGGCGTGCTGCTAGGCCATGTACAGTCTCTGTATGGCAGACTGAGCAGCAGGTGGGGGACATACAATTATTGTCCCCGGGGGGTGGGGGGGGAAGACATACCATTATTGTCCCCGGGAGGGGACATACCATTATTGTCCCCAGGTGGCGGGGGCGGAACTGGGAACATAAACATTATTGTTCCTGGCGAGGGTGGTGGGAACATACCTTTATTGTCCCTGGGGGTGGAGAGGGAGAGGTGAGGGATGTTATGTATGTAACCCGAGGTAACCTGTATCACACCGGCACCAGAGGGCGTACCTGTTGGAGTCCCAAGGGCTCCCAGCATCCCTTGGGAGCACTGTATATAAGCAGGCCTCCCATGCTGTACCAGCACTTGGAGTTTGAATAAAGGAGCTAAGGTCACACTTACTCACGTCTACAATACTCAGTTACATTACTTTATCATGAGCTTAACACCTGGTGACGAGATAATGAACAATCACATGAAAATGCAGAGAATTGTTGGTATCCTGGAGAAATTCTCAGAAGGGGACGATTGGGAGATCTTCGTGGAGTGAATCGACCAATACTTCATGGCCAACAAGCTGGAAGGGGACGAGAACGCGGCCAAACGAAGGGCGATCCTCCTCACCGTCTGTGGGGCAACAGCCTATGGCCTCATGAAGAATCTTTTAGCTCCGGTGAAAGCAACAACCAAATCAAACGAAGAACTGTGTACGCTGGTCCGGGAGCACCTAAATCCAAAGGAAAGTGTTCTGATGGCAAGGTATTGATTTTACTCGTGTCAACGGTTTGAAGGCCAGGAAGTGGCGAGCTATGTCGCCGAACTAAGGCGCCTTGCAGGACATTGCAAATGCGATGGATTCCTTGAGCAAATGCTAAGAGACTTCTTTGTGCTTAGCATTGGCCATGATGTTATCCTTCGCAAACTATTGACTGTTAAATCAATGAACCTGAGCAAAGCCATAACGATAGCCCAGGCATTTATGACCACCCGCGATAACACCAAAACAAATTTCATGGCACAAAGAGGTTTCGGCAAGTACTGTACACAAATTTATGTCATTTTCAGGTAGGAATGTGATGTGATTGGGATTACGGAGACGTGGCTCCAGGATGAGCAGGGCTGGGAACTCAACATCCAGGGGTATTCAACATTCAGGAAGGATAGAATAAAAGGAAAAGGAGGTGGGGTAGCATTGCTGGTTAAGGAGGAGATTAAGGCAATAGTTAGGAAGGACATTAGCTTGGATGATGTGGAATGTATATGGGTAGAGCTGCAGAACACCAAAGGGCAAAAAACGTTAGTGGGAGTTGTGTACAGACCTCCAAACAGTAGTAGTGATGTTGGGGAGGGCATCAAACAGGAAATTAGGGGTGCGTGCAATAAAGGTGCAGCAGTTATAATGGGTGACTTTAATATGCACATAGATTGGGCTAACCAAACTGGAAGCAATACGGTGGAGGAGGATTTTCTGGAGTGCATAAGGGATGGTTTTTTAGACCAATATGTCGAGGAACCAACTAGGGGGGAGGCCATCTTAGACTGGGTGTTATGTAATGAGAAAGGATTAATTAGCAATCTCGTTGTGCGAGGCCCCTTGGGGAAGAGTGACCATAATATGGTGGAATTCTGCATTAGGATGGAGAATGAAACAGTTAATTCAGAGACCATGGTCCAGAACTTAAAGAAGGCTAACTTTGAAGGTATGAGGCGTGAATTGGCTGAGATGGATTGGCGAATGATACTTAAGGGGTTGACTGTGGATGGGCAATGGCAGACATTTAGAGACCGCATGGATGAACTACAACAATTGTACATTCCTGTCTGGCATAGAAATAAAAAAGGGAAGGTGGCTCAACCGTGGCTATCAAGGGAAATCAGGGATAGTATTAAAGCCAAGGAAGTGGCATACAAATTGGCCAGAAATAGCAGCGAACCTGGGGACTGGGAGAAATTTAGAACTCAGCAGAGGAGGACAAAGGGTTTGATGAGGGCAGGGAAAATGGAGTATGAGAAGAAGCTTGCAGGGAACATTAAGACGGATTGCAAAAGTTTCTATAGATTTGTAAAGAGAAAAAGGTTAGTAAAGACAAATGTAGGTCCCCTGCAGTCAGAATCAGGGGAAGTCATAACGGGGAACAAAGAAATGGCGGACCAATTGAACAAGTACTTTGGTTCGGTATTCACGAAGGAGGACACGAACAACCTTCCGGTTATAAAAGGGGTCGGGGGGTCTAGTAAGGAGGAGGAACTGAGGGAAATCCTTATTAGTCGGGAAATTGTGTTGGGGAAATTGATGGGATTGAAGGCCGATAAATCCCCAGGGCCTGATGGACTGCATCCCAGAGTACTTAAGGAGGTGGCCTTGGAAATAGTGGATGCGTTGACAGTCATTTTCCAACATTCCATTGACTCTGGATCAGTTCCTATGGAGTGGAGGGTAGCCAATGTAACCCCACTTTTTAAAAAAGGAGGGAGAGAGAAAACAGGGAATTATAGACCGGTCAGCCTGACATCGGTAGTGGGTAAAATGATGGAATCAATTATTAAGGATGTCATAGCAGTGCATTTGGAAAGAGGTGACATGATAGGTCCAAGTCAGCATGGATTTGTGAAAGGGAAATCATGCTTGACAAATCTTCTGGAATTTTTTGAGGATGTTTCCAGTAAAGTGGATAAGGGAGAACCAGTTGATGTGGTATATTTGGACTTTCAGAAGGCGTTCGACAAGGTCCCACACAAGAGATTGATGTGCAAAGTTAGAGCACATGGGATTGGGGGTAGTGTACTGACATGGATTGAGAACTGGTTGTCAGACAGGAAGCAAAGAGTAGGAGTAAATGGGTACTTTTCAGAATGGCAGGCAGTGACTAGTGGTTCTGTGCTGGGGCCCCAGCTGTTTACACTGTACATTAATGATTTAGATGAGGGGATTAAATGTAGTATCTCCAAATTTGCGGATGACACTAAGTTGGGTGGCAGTGTGAGCTGCGAGGAGGATGCTGTGAGGCTGCAGAGCGACTTGGATAGGTTAGGTGAGTGGGCAAATGCATGGCAGATGAAGTATAATGTGGATAAATGTGAGGTTATCCACTTTGGTGGTAAAAACAGAGAGACAGACTATTATCTGAATGGTGACAGATTAGGAAAAGGGGAGGTGCAAAGAGACCTGGGTGTCATGGTACATCAGTCATTGAAGGTTGGCATGCAGGTGCAGCAGGCGGTTAAGAAAGCAAATGGCATGTTGGCCTTCATAGCAAGGGGATTTGAGTACAGGGGCAGGGAGGTGTTGCTACAGTTGTACAGGGCATTGGTGAGGCCACACCTGGAGTATTGTGTACAGTTTTGGTCTCCTAACCTGAGGAAGGACATTCTTGCTATTGAGGGAGTGCAGCGAAGGTTCACCAGACTGATTCCCGGGATGGCGGGACTGACCTATCAAGAAAGACTGGATCAACTGGGCTTGTATTCACTGGAGTTCAGAAGAATGAGAGGGGACCTCATAGAAACATATAAAATTCTGACGGGGTTAGACAGGTTAGATGCAGGAAGAATGTTCCCAATGTTGGGGAAGTCCAGAACCAGGGGTCACAGTCTAAGGATAAGGGGTAAGCCATTTAGGACCGAGATGCGGAGGAACTTCTTCACCCAGAGAGTGGAGAACCTGTGGAATTCTCTACCACAGAAAGTTGTTGAGGCCAATTCACTAAATATATTCAAAAAGGAGTTAGATGAGGTCCTTACTGCTAGGGGGATCAAGGGGTATGGCGAGAAAGCAGGAATGGGGTACTGAAGTTGAATGTTCAGCCATGAACTCATTGAATGGCGGTGCAGGCTAGAAGGGCCGAATGGCCTACTCCTGCACCTATTTTCTATGTTTCTATGTTTCTATATGGCAGAACGTACACGCCTGCAGCTGCATGACCTCAGATGACCCAGAGTCTGCCATCAAATGTTAATGTGAGGCAGTTAACACCTTGTTGGCGCTGCGGAGGTGATCGAGTCCATCAATGCCGCTTCAAACACTGTGTGCAAAGTCTATAGAACAATGGGACACCTCCAGCGAATGTGCAGATGAGCTGCAAACCCTGCAAACCACCACGTTGCTTGGGAGGATCGATCCATGGCAGATCAGGCTGAACTAGAGACTCGAACCGAGGAGGCAGAAGTGTATGGGGTACACACCTTCACCACGAAATGTCCATCGAACATGCGAAAAGTTGAACCGGATGGAATTCCAGTATCCATGGAACTGGACATGGGTGTGAGTCAGTCCATCATGAGCAAAAAGGCCTTCGACAGGCTGTGGTGCAACAAGGCACACAGGTCCAAGCTTAGCCCCATTCATACCAAGATAAGAATTTACACTAAAGAGCTGATCCCTGTTATTGGCAGCGCAGCAGTAAAAGTCTTCGATGATGGAGCAGTGCACGAACTTCCACTGTGGATTGTACCAGGAGATGGCCCCACACTGTTTGGCAGAAGCTGGCTGGGAAAAATCCTTTGGAACTGGGACGACATCCGAGCGCTTTCGTCCGTCACCGACGCTTCATGTGCCCAGGTTCTGAGCAAGTTCCCGTTGTTGTTTGAGCGAGGCATTGGAAGTTTCTTGGGGGCGAAGGTGCAGATCCACTTGGTTCCTGGTACACGACCCATCCACCACAAGGCACGTGCGGTGCCATACATGATGCGAGAGAAAGTGGAAATTGAGCTGGACAGGCTGCAGTGAGAAGGCATCATCGCGCCGGTGGAGTTCAACGAGTGGGCCAGTCCGATTGTTCCGGTTCTCAAAGGCGATGGCACGGTCAGAATTTGTGGGGACTATAAAGTAACAATTAACCATTTTTTGCTGCAGGACCAGTACCCGCTACCCAAGGCAGACGACCTATTTGCGACCCTGGCTGGAGGAAAGACGTTCACAAAGTTGGACCTGAACTTGGCCTACAGGAGCTGGCGGAATCTTTGAAAGGCCTCACCTGCACAAAGGTCTATTCATCTACAATAGATGCCCGTTTGGGAATCGATCATCTGCGGCAATTTTTCAAAGGAACACGGAGAGCCTGCTAAAGTCAGTTCCGCGCACCATGGTTTTCCAGGACGACATACTGGTCACAGGTCGGAATACCATTGAACTCTTGAAGAACCTGGAAGAGTTTCTAAGTCGGCTAGATTGCGCGGGACTCAGGTTGAAATGCTTGAAGTGTGTTTTCCTGGTGCCAGTGGTCAAGTTATTGGGGAGAAACATAGAAACATAGAAACATAGAAAATAGGTGCAGGAGTAGGCCATTCGGCCCCTCGAGCCCGCACCACCATTCAATGAATTCATGGCTGAACATGCAACTTCAGTACCCCATTCCTGCGTTCTCGCCATACCCCTTGATCCCTCTAGTAGTAAGGACTACATCTAAGAATCGCGGCAGACGGCATCAGACGGAGGGCATCAAGAATGCGCCGAGACCACAGAACGTGACGGAGCAGCGGACGTTCCTGGGACTCCTCAACTATTTGGGTAATTTCCTCCTACCCAGGTTAAGCACCTTGCTATATGTGCTGCTACGCAAGGGAGATGACTGAGTATGGGGGAAATCACAAGAGGCTGCGTTTGAGAAAGCCAGAAATCTGTTATAGAAACATAGAAAATAGGTGCAGGAGTTGGCCATTCGGCCCTTCAAGCCTGCACTACCATTCAATGAGTTCATGGCTGAACATGCAACTTCAATACCCCATTCCTGCTTTTTCGCCATACCCCTTGATCCCCCGAATAGTAAGGACTACATCTAACTCCTTTTTGAATATATTTAGTGAATTGGCCTCAACAACTTTCTGTGGTAGAGAATTCCACAGGTTCACCACTCTCTGGGTGAAGAAGTTTCTCCTCATCTCGGTTCCAAATGGCTTATCCCTTATCCTTAGACTGTGACCCCTGGTTCTGGACTTCCCCAACATTGGGAACATTCTTCCTGCATCTAACCTGTCTAAACCCGTCAGAACTTGAAACGTTTCTATGAGATCCCCGCTCATTCTTCTGAACTCCAGTGAATACAAGCCCAGTTGATCCAGTCTTTCTTGTTATATCAGTCCCACCATCCTGGGAATCAGTCTGGTGAACCTTCGCTGCACTCCCTCAATAGCAAGAATGTCCTTCCTCAAGTTAGGAGACCAAAATTGTACACAATACTCCAGGTGTGGCCTCACCAAGGCCCTGTACAATTGTAGTAACACCTCCCTGCCCCTGTACTCAAATCCCCTCGCTATGAAGGCCAACATGCCATTTGCTTTCTTAACCGCCTGCTGTACCTGCATGCCAACCTTCAATGACTGATGTACCATGACACCCAGGTCTCGTTGCACCTCCCCTTTTCCTAATCTGTCACCATACAGATAATAGTCTGTCTCTCTGTTTTTCCCACCAAAGTGGATAACCTCACATTTATCCACACTATTTTCATCCGACATGCATTTGCCCACTCACCTAACCTATCCAACTCACTCTGCAGCCTCATAGCATCCTCCTCGCAGCTCACACTGCCACCCAACTTAGTGTCATCCGCAAATTTGGAGATACTACATTTAATCCCCTCGTCTAAATCATTAATGTACAATGTAAACAGCTGGGGCACCAGCACAGAACCTTGCGGTACCCCACTAGTCAGTGTCTGCCATTCTGAAAAGTACCCATTTACTCCTACTCTTTGCTTCCTGTCTGACAACCAGTTCTCAATCCATGTCAGCACACTACCCCCAATACCATTTGCTTTAACTTTGCACATTAATCTCTTGTGTAGGACCTTGTCGAAAGCTGCTGAAAGTCCAAATACACCACATCAACTGGTTCTCCCTTGTCCACTCTACTGGAAACATCCTCAAAAAATTCCAGAAGATTTGTCAAGCATGACTTCCTATTCAAAAATCCATGCTGACTTGGACCTATCATGTCACCTCTTTCCAAATGCGCTGCTATGACATCCTTAATAATTGATTCCATCATTTTACCCACTACCCATGTCAGGCTGACCGGTCTATAATTCCCTGTTTTCTCTCTCCCTCCTTTTTTAAAAAGTGGGGTTACATTGGCTATCCTCCACTTCATAGGAACTGATCCAGAGTCTATAGAATGTTGGAAAATGACTGTCAATGCATCCGCTATTTACAAGGTCACCTCCTTAAGTACTCTGGGATGCAATCCGTCAGGTCCTGGGGATTTATCGGCCTTCAATCCCATCAATTTCCCCAACACAATTTCCCGACTAATAAGGATTTACCTTAGTTCCTCCTTCTTACTAGACCCTCTGACCCCTTTTATATCCGGAAGGTTGTTTGTGTCCTCCTTAGTGAATACTGAACCAAAATACTTGTTCAATTGGTCTGTCATTTCTTTGTTCCCAGTTATGACTTCCCCTGATTCTGACTGCAGGGGACCTACATTTGTCTTTACTAACCTTTTTCTCTTTACATATCTATAGAAGCTTTTGCAGTCCGCCTTAATGTTCCCTGCAAGCTTCCTCTCGTACTCTATTTTCCCTGCCCTTATCAAATCCTTTGTCCTCCTCTGCTGAGTTCTAAATTTCTCTCAGTCCCTGGGTTCGCTGCTATTTCTGGCCAATTTGTATGCCACTTCCTTGGCTTTAATACTATCCCTGATTTCCCTTGATAGCCACGGTTGAGCCACCTTCCCTTTTTTATTTTTACGCCAGACAATTGTTGTTGTTCATCCATGCGGTCTCTAAATGTCTGCCATTGCCCATCCACTGTCAACCCCTTAAGTATCATTCGCCAATCTATCCTAGCCAATTCACGCCTCATGCCTTCAAAGTTACCCTTCTTTAAGTTCTGGACCATGGTCTCTGAATTAACTGTTTCATTCTCCATCCTAATGTAGAATTCCACCATATTATGGTCACTCTTCCCCAAGGGACCTCACACAATGAGATTGCTAATTAATTCTCTCTCATTACACAACACCCAGTCTAAGATGGCCTCCCCCCTCGTTGGTTCCTCGACATATTGATCTAGAAATCCATCCTTTATGCACTCCAGGAAATCCTCCTCCACCGTATTGCTTCCAGTTTGGTTAGCCCAATCTATGTGCATATTAAAGTCACCCATGATAACTGCTGCACCTTTATTGCATGCACCCCTAATTTCCTGTTTGATGCCCTCCCCAACATCACTACTACTGTTTGGAGGTCTGTACACAACTCCCCCTAACGTTTTTTGCCCTTGGTGTTCTGCAGCTCTACCCATATAGATTCCACATCATCCATGCTAATGTCCTTCCTAACTATTGCATTAATCTCCTCTTTAGCCAGCAATGCTACTCCACCTCCTTTTCCTTTTATTCTATATTTCCTGAATGTTGAACCCTTGGATGTTGAGTTCCCAGCCCTGATCATCCTGGAGCCACGTCTCTGTAATCCCAATCACATCATATCTATTAACATCTATTTGCACAGTTAATTCATCCACCTTATTACGGATATTCTTTGCATTAAGACACAAAGCCTTCAGGTTTGTTTTTTTAACACCCTTTGTCCTTTTAGAATTATGATGTAGTGTGGCCCTTTTTGTTTCTTGCCTTTGTTTACTCGGTTATGTTCCAACAAATTGCTTGTTCTCTATTACCTCTGTAAACGTTTAGTGCTAGCTTGCGATTCATCTTCGTACGGGGTCGGGTGTGTGTTACAACAAGTAAACGAATCGGGTAAAATGCAACCGGTCCCCTATGCGTCCAGGAGTTTGTCCAAGGCCGAAAGCATGATTGAAAAAGAAACTCTGGCATGCGATTACCGGGTGGAAAAAATGCACCAGTATCTGTTTGGTCTCAAGTTTGAGTTAAAAACTGACCATAAGCCACTCATTTCGCTATTCTAAGAGAGCAAAGGGATTAATACCAATGTCTCTGCCCGCAATCAAAGATGGGCGCTCACGCTGTCTGCATATAACTATGTAATCTGCCACAGACCAGGCACAGAGAACTGCGCTGATGCTCTCAGTCAGCTACCATTGCCCACCACCGGGGTGGAAATGGCACAGCCTGCAGACTTGCTCTTGGTGAAAGATGCATTTGAAAGCGAAATGTCACCCGTTACGGCCCGCCAGATCAGGACCTGGACCAGCCAGGATCCTTTACTGTCCCTTGTAAAAAACTGTGTGCTCCATGGGAGCTGGTCCAGCGTCCCAGTGGAGATGCATGAAGAGATCAAGCTGTTCCAGTGGCGCAAAGATGAAATGTCCATACAGGTGGACTGTCTTTTGTGGGGCAATCACATGGTTTTGCCTAAGAAAGGCAGAGAAACATTCTTAGGCGACCTACATATTACCCATCCAGGAATAGTAATGATGAAAGCTATAGCCAGATCCCATCTGTGGTGGCCCGGCATCGACTCTGATTTGGAGTCATGTGTGCGCCAATGCAACACTTGCTCTCAACTGAGCAATGCACCTAGAGAGTCACCGCTAAGTTTGTGGTCATGGCTCTCCAAACCGTGGTCTCGGATCTACGTTGACTTTGCGGGCCCATTTCTCGGCAAAAAGTTTTGGTTGCTGTGAATGCTTATTCAAAATGGATTGAGTGTGTAATAATGTCTGTAAGCATGTCCACTGCCACCATCGAAAGCCTATGAGCCATGTTCACCATGCATGGTCTGCCTGATGTCCTTGTCAGTGACAATGGGCCATGCTTCACCAGTGCTGAATTCAAGGAATTCATGACCTGCAATGGAATCAAGCACGTCACATCTGCCCCGTTCAAGCCCGCATCCAATGGCCAGGCAGAACGGGCAGTTCAGACCATCAAGCAAAACTTGAAACGTGTGTTGGAAGGCTCCCTGCAAACCCACCTGTCCCGAGTCCTGCTCAGCTACCACACCACATTCCACTCGCTCACTGGGGTTCCCCCAGCTGAGCTGCTCATGAAAAGGGCGCTCAAAACAAGGCTCACTCTTGTCCACCCTGATCTCCATGATCACATCGAGAGCTGTCGACATCAACAAAGCATGTACCATGATCGCGTAAACTTGTCACGTGATATTGAGGTTAATGACCATGTATTTGTACTCAACTATGGACTTGGTCCCAAATGGCTTGCTGGCACCATCATCGCCAAAGAAGGGAGTAGGGTGTTTCAGGTCAAACTGGCTAATGGACTAACTTGCAGAAAGCATTTGGACCAAGCCAAACTGCGATTCACAAACAGCCATGAGCAACCCGAAGAGGACACCACCAACTTCGACCCTCCAACACACACGCACAAGTGGCAACAGACATCACAGTCGACCACGAAGCTGAACTCACCATCCTCAGCAACCCGGCAAGGCCAGCTGCAGAGCAGCCCAGCGAAGAACCAACCAACTCACCCATACCTACATTTGTACCGAGACGATCGACAAGGGAGCGAAAAGCCCCAGATCGTCGCACCCTGTAAATAAGTGTACAATTGACTTTGGGAGGGAGTGATGTTATGTAGGTAACCCTTGGCAACCTGTATCACACCACCACCAGAGGGCCTACCGGTTGGAGTCCCAAGCGATACCAGCATCCCTTGATCCCTTGGGAGCACTGTATATAAGCAGGCCTCCCACGCTGTACCGACAATCTGGAGTTTGAATAAAGGAGCTAAGGTTGCACTTACTCATTGTCTACAGTACTCAGTTACATCACTTTATTATGAGCAGAACAAGGAACATACCATTATTGTCCCAAGGGGGGAGAGGGAGAGGTGACGAACATACCATCATTGTCCCCCGTGTGGCGGAGGTGAGGAACATAATTATTGTCCCCGGGGGGGAGGGGTGGGGGGAGAGGTTGAGGTGGGGAACACACCATTATTTCACCATCCGGGGAGAGGGAGAGATGAAGATCATACCATTACTGTCCCTGGTGGGGTAGAGGGAGTGGTGAGGAACATACCATTATTGTCCCCAGGGGGTGAAAGGAGGCGGAGCGGTGAGGAACATAACATTATCGTTCCCGGGGGTGGTGGGGAGAGGAAGGAGAGGTGAGGAACAAACCATTATTTTCCCCAGGGGGAATGGGGAGAGGAGATGGAGATGTGCGGAACCTACCATTATTGTCCCTGGGTGTGGGAGAAGTGAGGAACATACCAATTATTGTCACCATTGAGGGAGAGGTGAGGAACATACCATTATTTTTCCCGGGTGTGGGGGGTGGAGGAGAGGAAAAGTACAGGTGAGGAACATAGCATTATTGTCCCCGAGGTGAGGAATTGTAGCACCAGCTTTCTGGCCATTTCTATCAACAATACTTTAAATCCTTAAAGAAAGAACTGTACTGTTTGGCGAGCTTGTGGGGGTGGCACTGAGGTGCATTCATATACAACCGGACATTTCACACTGACAGGCTGGGTGGCAGGGAACCCAGGCCCATTGATGTCATCACCATCTAAAGTGATTCCTGGGAACAATACCCCGAGAGGTAACTCAGAGACACTGTGCCCTCACATTATTAAAGCACAGTCACCACTCAGTCCCAACCCAAACTGGTGCAAGGCAGGAAATGGCCGGCCCATTGTCTTCCAGGAGATAAGCCGGTTAAGCAAGATCGGTTTGTGATCGAAACCCATTACCTGCTAATGGGGGCCATCAACTCAGGAAACGACAGACATCCAGTAATCGGCACCCATTGTCTCTCCAGATGCAAGGCCTGGGAGCGGGAAAACAAAACATCATTTTTCACAAAGATTTCAAAGGCTACGAGCCAGTCCAGGCCACGGTGGGAGGGAGTCCAGACAGATCACCGGAGTCAATCCATCGGTCAGTAATGGCGGGAGGAAAGGTGATAGGTTTTGGGGATATAAGGAGCCGCTTTGCAACAAGCTCCAGCTCAGGAGCAAGAAAGCTCCGGAAAAAGCCCAGTGAAAATCCCAGGAAAAAGCCCAGGAGCGAGACGGTCAGGAAGAAGCTGCAAGCAAGACAACGGGCAATCAGGGTGAGCATATTGCCTACGCCTACACATCCACAAGAACACTTAGCTGTGTGAGGGGGTGATTGTAAGTCCCAACCAAACCCAAGGGGTTTAGTGCTGGGGGGGTCCTGTGTTAGTTTATTTCACGGGAGGGTCCTTTTATTAAATCGTGGTAACTTAGCATGGCAGGGCTTATTGGACAAGCCAGGGTTGTACTGTTTAGCACTGTTTATGAGTGGTGTGGTTAATCTTGTTAAATACAATACGATTGAGCCTGAAAAATGTGTGTCCGAATCTGATCTGTCCATATAATCCCTATTGTCCAGAACTTGTAGTAGGAGGTGCGTTTTCGGTATGCGCAAGAAAACCACTTACAAGCACCCCCTCAGTACTGCCCCTCCGATAGCGCAGCGCTCCCTCAGTAGTGACCCTCCGACAGTCCGGCACTCCCTCAGTATTGACCCTCTGACAGTGCGGCACTCCCTCAGTACTACCCCTCCGACAGTTCAGTACTCCCTCAGTACCTACCCTCCGACAATGCAGCACTCCCTCAGTACTGCCCCTCTGACAGTGCAGCATTCCCTCAGTACTATACCTCTGACAATGCTGCACTCAATCAGTCCTGCCCATCTGACAGTGTGGCACTCCCTCAGTACTGCCCCTCTGACAGTGCAGCACTCCCTCAGGACTGCACAGTAGTGTATGTCTTTATTTTGCACTCAGTTCTCTGGAGTGGGGCTTGAACCCACGATACAACATTGCATCACTGGATGCCACACAGTCTGAGCTGTGAGTCATATCCCGACCTCAGTTGGAACAGCTAACTCAGAACAAACAACAACAGCAACTTTTATACAGCACCTTTAACACAGTAAAACTCCCCGAGCGCTTCACAGGAGCGTTATAGAATAAAGATTGACAGCGAGCCATGTAGGGAGACATTGAAAATTGCAGCTCAGTCAAATTGTGAGGGAAATTGGCAGTGCTGTCTTCATACCAAAAGGGGGCGATGTTGATTCTGAAAAGACCAAATTTTTGGACAATTTCTGTGTCACTCAATTGATTGGTTTGTAAAACCCGTTTGTACCAAACCTCCAGTCAGGTTTGCAGAATCATTTCCAGTTCCCCATGTGTCATTTGATGGTGGATCTCAGCGTGTATCTCCTCATCCGCTCGTGAGGCGGTGTCTCAGACCGATTGGTGGGTCAGCAGCCACTCCGCACTGCAGTGAGCATTGGCAGGTCATTCCACTGTGGGAGGCCTCACCACGGAGCTTGGTGCACGGGGTACATCCACACAGAGACGCTCTGCCGCCAGGTCCAGCAGCAACAACCTGCATTGCTCTCGCAACTGGAACATTAGAACAACATCCCGAAGCAGCTGACAGAGTCGTAATCTGGTCAAAGTGCTGCTGAGCCAAAGGGGGAGGGGCTGGGAGGGTGATCAAAACCCTCAGTCACAGATTGGGTTTGAAGGGAGGTCTTAAAAGCGGAGAGGGGTGGAGTGGCAGAGAGGTTTAGGGAGCAGGGAGTTAGGGCCCAGGCAGCTGAAGGCACGGCCCCCAATGGAGGGGGAAGGGAAGGGGGGATGGATAAGAAGCCTGAGCCAGATACAGCGGCCCCTGAACACAACAACAACTTGCATTTATATACAGGAAGGAGTGTGAAATATTAGATGAAATACATAGTGAGAGAGGAAGGATTAAGGGGGTTAACAGCTTTGAAAGTGGATAAATCCCGAGGCCCAGATGAAAAGTATCCCAGGCTGTTAAGAGAAACAAAAGAGGAAGTAGCGGAGGCTCTGGCCCTCATTTCCCAATCCTCTCTGGCTACAGGTGTGGTGCCAGAGGACTGGTGGACTGCTCATGTTGTAAATTTGTGTTATGTGTATAACTCTGTCATACTTGCCACTAGAGGGCGCGAGTGTTGGAGTCCTCATGGTCACCTGCACACACATGCAGGGCCAGTATAAAAGGTTGGCTGCCATATTGTTCAGGCACTCTGGAGTTGTAATAAAGAAGACTATGGTCACACTAAATTTAGCTCACAGTACTCAGCCTTGTGGAGTTCTTCTATACACAACAGTTGGCGAAGAGTAACAGAATACGAATCTTCACGCAACCATGGCTGCTGTTGGAATATTAGAGAGATTCGTAGAGGGTGATGATTGGGATGCCTTCGTCGTAAGTCTCGACCGTACTTCGTGGCAAACGAGCTGGAAGGTGACACTAACGCAGCCAAGTGCTGGGCGGTTCTCCTCGCCGTCTGTGGGCCTGAAATATACGGCCTCATGAAGAATGTGCTCGCACTGACAAAACCAACGGAGAAGTAATATGCAGAGTTGTGCACATGTGGTTTTGTCATAAAAAGGCAGGAAAACGTTTATACGTGACCTACACAGTACCCACCCAGGCATTGTCATGATGAAAGCAATTGCCAGCTCGCATGTTTGGTGGTCCAGCATTGATTGGACTTGGAGTCATGCGTGCACCAATGCAACACTTGCTCGCAACTGGGCAGTGCACCAAGGGAGGCTCCACTGAGTCTGTGGTCATGGCCCTCCAAACCGTGGTCCAGGATCCAAGTAAATTTTGCTGGCCCCTTTCTAGGAAAGATAATTTTAGTAGTTGTGGATGCTTACTCCAAATGGATTGAATGCGTAATCACTTCATCCAGCACGCCCACAGCCACCATTGAAAGCCTCCAGGCCAAGTTCGCCACCCATGGCTTGCCCGACATCTTTGTCAGCGGCAATGGACTGTGTTTCACCAGCTCGGAATTCAACGAGTTTATGAGCCGGAATGGCATCAAGCATGTCAGGTCTGCTCCGTTTAAGCCCACGTCTAACGGTCAAGCGGAGCGGGCAGTCCAAACAATCAAGCGGAGCATGAAATGCGTGACGGATGGTTCCCTGCAGAACCGCTTGTCTCGCATTCTGCACAGTTACCGGACACGACCCCACTCGCTCACCGGGGTTCCTCTGGTAGAATTGTTAATGAAGAGAGCCCTCAAAACCAGGCTCTCCCTTGTCCACCCGAATCTTAATGTTCAAGTGGAAACCCAGCGACACAGGCAGAACATGTACCACGATCGTGCCACTGTTTCACGTGACATTGATGTTAACGACCCTGTGTTTGTCCTGAATTACCGTCACGGTCCCAAGTGGGTTGCTGGCACTGTTTTGGCCAAGGAAGTGAATAGGGTGTTTATAATCAAACTGGTAAATGGCCAAACGTGCAGAAAGCATTTAGATCAGACCAAATTGTGATTTACTGACAACCAGGAACGACTTGATGAGGACATCACCATCGACGATCCACCAACACACACCCCACCAGCAATAGAACTCGCTGTCAATCACGAGGATGAATCCACTGTTCCTGACAGTCCGGTCAGACCAGCCGTGGTGCAGTGTGGCAATGGTCCGGCCAACTCACACACACCAGGGTTTGAACTTAGACGATCAACCAGGGAGCGAAGGGCTCCGGATTGCCTCAACTTGGAAATAATATGTACTGAAGACTTGGGGGGGTGGAGTGATGTTATGTATGTAACTATGTAATACTTGTCACCAGAGGGGGCGACTGCCATGTTGCTTAGGCACTCTGGAGTTGTAATAAAGAAGACTAAGGTTAAAATAAGTTTAGCTCACAGTACTCAGCCTCGTGGAGCTCCTCTATACACAACACTTTGTTTAAAAAGGGAGAAAGGGATAGACCAAATAATTACAGGCCAGTCAGCCTAAACTCGGTGCTGGGAAAGTTATTGTAAACAATTCTGAGGGACAGGATAAATCTTCATTTATAAAGACACGGGTTAATCAAGGACAGTCAGCATGGACTTAAGGGAAGGTCGTGTCTGACTAACTTAATTGAATTCATTAAGGAAGTAATGAGGAGGGTCGATGAGGGCAGTGCATTTGAAGTAGTTTGTATGGATTTTAGCAAGACTTTTGATAAGGTCCCACATTGCAGACTGCTCACGAAAGTAAAAGCCCATGGGATCCAGGGCAAAGTTGCAAGTTGGATCCAAATTTGGTTCAGAGGCAGGAAGCAAAGGGTAATGGTTGATGGGTGTTTTTGTGACTGGAAGGCTGTTTCCAGTGGGGTTCCGCAGGGCTCAGTAAAAGGTCCCTTGCTTTTTGTGGTACAGGCAACTCTCAATTATCTGGGTCCCTCGGGGATTGGGCTATGCCAGGTAAATGATTCCTCCGTTAGAGCGATTGACCTTATAAAGTTAAAACCCGATGTCTTCCCGGACGGAAAGGACTCCGAACGCACTGGCCCGATGCTTTCACGGGCTGAAAGGACTCCGAACACACTGGCCCGATGCTTTCACGGGCTGAAAGGACTCTGAATGCATCGGCCCGATGCTTTCCCGGGCCGAAATTTGAAATCCCGTTGTAATGGTTTCCCATTGGATGCATGTGCGGATTATCAAGAGTTGCCTGTATATATAAATGATTTAGACTTGAATGTAGGGGGCACGATGAAAAAGTTTACAGATGACACTAAAATCAGCCGTGTGGCTGATAATGAAGAAGAAAGCTGTAGACTGCAGGAAGATATCAATGAAATGGTCAGGTGCGCAGAATAGTGGCAAATGGAATTTAATCCAGAGAAGTGTGAGGTAATGCATTTGGGGAGGGCTAACAAGGCAAGGCAATACACATTAAATGGTGGGACACTGAGAGGTGTAGAGGAACAAAGGGACCTTTGTTTGCATGTCCACAGATCCCTGAAGGTAGCAGGCCAGGTAGATGGGTTTTTATGACAATCCGGCAGTTCCATGGTCACCATTACTGACACTTGCTTTTTATTCGAGATTTATTTAATTAACTGAATTTAAATTCCCCAGCTGCCGTGGTGGGATTTGAACTCGTGTCTCTGAATCATTGGTCCAGGCCATAGTTGTCCACAGCTCTTTCAAAGAGCCAGCACAGGATTGATGGTCCAAATGGCCTCCCTCTGTGCTGGGAGATGCTGTGATTAAGGAGCGGGGCTCCAGCTAGTGTAGGCAATGTGGGTTCAAGGGTTGAAAGCAG
Organism: Pristiophorus japonicus; assembly: GCF_044704955.1. Classification (NCBI taxonomy): domain Eukaryota; kingdom Metazoa; phylum Chordata; class Chondrichthyes; family Pristiophoridae; genus Pristiophorus; species Pristiophorus japonicus. The sequence goes on from NW_027251890.1 coordinate 23,640, forward strand.
GAGTTTGGGTGGAGCCCATATAGATGTACCACAAGGGGGCGCTACAGCATCGATTGATCCAATTATTGGCAGCGGGGAAACCGGGGAAGAAAATAGCTTCAATAAAATGTATGCTGCGACTTTTAAAGTGGTCAACACCACCAGCACGATCATAGAATCACAGAAAATTACAGCACAGAAGGAGGCCATATCGGCCCATCGTGTCTGTGCCGGCCAACAAAGAGCTACCCAGCCTAATCCCACTTTCCAGCTCTGGATCATAGCCCTGTGGGTTACGGCACTGTAAGGGCACATCCAAGTACTTTTTAAATGTGGTGAGGATTTCTGCCTCTACCACCCTTTCAGGCAGTGAGTTCCAGACCCCCACCACCCTCTGGGTGAAGAATTGTTTCCTCATCTCCCCTCTAAACCTTCCACCAATTACTTTAAATCTATGCCCCCTGGTTATTGACCCCTCTGCTAAGGGAAATGGGTCCATTCTATCCACTCTATCTAGGCCCCTCATCATTTTATACACCTCAATAACGTCTCCCCTCAGCCTCCTCTGTTCCAAGGAAAACAGCCCCAGCAGATCCAATCTTTCCTCATAGCTAAAATTCTCCAGTCCCGGCAACATCTTCGTGAATCTCCTCTGTACCCTCTCTCGTGCAATCACATCTTTCCTGTAATGTGGTGACCAGAACTGCACACAGTACTCTAGCTGTGGCCGAACTAGTGTTTTGTAAAGTTCAAGCATAACCTCCCTGCTCTTGTATTCTATGCCTCAGCTAATAAAGGCAATTATTCCGTATGCCTTTTTAACCACCTTATCGACCTGGCCTGCTACCTTCAGCAATCTGTGGACATGCACTCCAAGGTCCCTCCATTCCTCCACCCCTCTCATTACCCTCCCATTTATTGTGTATTCCCTTGCTTTGCTGCCCCTCCCCAAATGAATTCGAACAAGGCTGCAGTTAGAGCAGCCTTTCCACCCGCTGAAATGCACTCACTGAGTCTGACTCATGGCATCGATCAGCTGGACATTGATCTGGAAACACCAGCCCCCTGGTGAGGGAATCAAGGCTCCGATGCGACTGATAAAAGTCAAGATGAGGTTGCGGAGAGGTACACAGCTGCTGCTGGACACAATGAACAGGAGGAGGCCATTCAGCCCCTCGAGCCTGTTCCCCCATTCAATCAGATCATGGCTCATCTGTATCTGAACTCCATCTACCCGCCTTGGTTCCACAAGTTCCAAGGCCTATACTCTCTCGAGTTTAGAAGAATGAGAGGGGATCTCATTAAAACATACACAATTCTGACAGGGCTTGACAGGGTAGATGCAGGGAGGATGTTTCCTCTGGCTGGGGAGTCTAGAACCAGGGGTCACAGTCTCAGAATAAGGGTTCGGCCAGTTAGGTCTGAGATGTGGAGAAATCTCTTCACTCAGAGGGTGGTGAATCTCTGGAATTCTCTCCCCCAGAGGGCTGTGGAGGCTCAGTCTTTGACTATATTCAAGACGGAGATCGATAGATTTTTTAATATTAAGGGAATCGAGGGATATGGGGACAGTGCAGGAAAGTGGAGTTGAGGTAGAAGATCAGCCATGATCTCATTGAATGGTGGAGCAGGCTCGAGAGGCTGAATGGCATCCTCCTGATCATTGTTAATATGTCCTTACTGTACAGTATAAATGCACATGAGGCCCATACTTGAGAGAAAGTCAGTCTGTGACCAGTAACTTTTATTAGCCAGCACTGAAGTGATGAAGGTAGGTGGAGCTTCCACTTTTATACCTGAAAGTCCAGGTTAGGAGTGTCTCCCACAATTCACCACCTAGTGATCAATGTTCTCATGGTGTACAACTTAGGTCAGTTTATTCATGGGTTACAATGACAGTTGAATACATGACAATGGGCAGGAAAGCAAATTGTGAGGACACAAAATCTGCAAAAGGATTTAGACAGGCTAAGTGCGTGGGCAAAAATTTGGCAGATGGAGTATAATGTGGGAAGATGTGAGGTTATCTACTTTGGCAGAAATAATAGAAAAATAAATTAGAAGTTAAATTGAGAAAGATTGCAAAGTGCTGTATTACAGTTGGAACTGGGGGTCCTTGCGCATGAAACACAAAAGTTTAGTATGCAAGTACAACAAGTGATCAGGAAGGCAAATGGAATGTTGGCTTTTATTGCAAGGGGGATACAGTATAAAAGCAGGGAAGACCTGCTACAACTGTACAGGGTATTGCTGAGACCACACCGAGAGTACTGTGTACAATTTTGGTCTCCGTATTTAATGAAGGATGTACTTGAATTGGAGGTTGTTCAGAGAACGTTCATGAGGTCGATTTCGGAGCTGAGGAGGTTGACTTATGAAGATAGTTTGAGCAGGTTGGGCTGATACACATTGGAGTTCAGAAGAATGAGAGATGGTCGTATCACAACATATAAGATTATGAGGGTGCTCTACAAGGTGGATGCAGAGAGGATACTTCCACTCATAGGGGAAACTAAAACTAGGGGACATAGTCTCAGAATTCGGGGCCGCCCATTTAAAATTGAGTTGAGGAGGAGTTTCTTCTCTCAGAGCGTTGTAAATCTGTGGAATTCTCTGTCCCAGAGAGCTGTGGAGGCTGGGTCATTGGATATATTTAAGGCAGCGATAGATAGATTATTGAGCGATAAGGAAGTGAAAGATTCTGGGGAACGGGTGGGGAAGTGGAGATGATCAGATAATCCATTATCTTAGTGAATGGCGGAGCAGGCGCGAGGGAGCAAATGGTCTAGTCCTGCTCCTATTTCTTATGTTCTGAACACACACCAACAGAGAGTGCTGGGTCACAGTCACTCACACACATAAACACACACACACTACACCCCGACAGGCGGTGCTGGGTAAGACACACTAACACTCAGGGACAAGTACAGGGTGATACACTGACTGCTCCTCTCCCGAAGCTGAGGCCTCACTCGGTGCAGTTTTGTGCTGCTGCCACGAGCCACACGTTAAGGAGAGAGAATGCAACGTTGTGACTGTGGCCTCCTGCCCCCAGATTGCCCCCAGCAGTCAGCACACAGTGCACAGTGCGATCCCACCATCAGGAGCTGCCCCAACACCCCCAGTGTGCAGAGTGAGAGCCAACCCTCAGACTGGGAGGGTTTAATCCCAGCAGCTTTTAGAGTCTCTGTGTTTAATCTTGTGCACTCCAGGGGTTCGAGGTCAAATTGATCGTTTCAAAATGATTGATAATTGGCTTTGAATCAAATCTCCTGCTGATGTGCCATTGATTGACAGCTCACCCAGCCAATCAGGACAGACACTTACTGAAATGCAGCTGAGGGGGAGGTGGGACATTTCCAAAGCAGTCGCCAGACACAGACTGAATATTCTTCACGTTTATTGCCTTTTACAGATTCACATTTATAGAAACAAGACTTGAATAAACAGCCCAGCGAGAGCGAGTTGGAGACATTCACAGGGAGAATGCAGCTTTATTAAAATAGTTGTGGGGATTTTCTCCACACCGTGAGAATCCTGTCCCTTCAAACGGGGACAAAACCTTGATTTGTAACAGCAGGGTGAGCAGGGAGGGGGTCTGCTTACTGAAGCGGCACTTCGCAGTTTAACATTAGTTTTACTCTACTGACAGTCTTCAGCATCTTCGAGAGGTTTGACTTGGCAGCACGAGTCAACACTGTCCCATCAAACCCTCCCAGGGCAGGTACAGCACGGGTTAGATACAGAGTAAAGCTCCCTCTACACTGTCCCATCAAACACTCTCAGGTCAGGTACAGCACGGATTAGATACAGAGTAAAGCTCCCTCTACACTGTCCCATCAAACACTCTCAGGTCAGGTACAGCACGGCTTAGATACAGAGTAAAGCTCCCTCTACACTGTCCCATCAAACACTCCCAGGTTAGGTACAGCACGGGTTAGATACAGAGTAAAGCTCCCTCGATACTGCCCCAATAACGTGCCTTACTCCCTGACCCTCAGATGCTTTCCCTGACCCAGTCCCGAGAAGGAAGAGAGTAGAAATGCAGTGCTGACAATGACCTTTGCCCTCCCGGCTCACCCCCTGTTCTATTTAAAGTTGCGTCTCCCCCGCGGACTGTCGCTGACACGCTACGCACATTCTGCTCTCCTGACTCCCTTGCTGAGGGGAGAGGAGAGGCTCTCGTGGGTGAGGCTGCAGGAGAAGCTGGCGTTGGACTCCCAGTCGGAGCCAGAGAGGGTCAGCAGGCTGCTGACACTGTAGGTGTTGTCCGAAGCTCGCAGGTAGTCGCTGGTCTGGACCCCGGCCGAAATGGTCGCCCCGTCCTTCTTCCACTCCACCTCCACCGCATCGGGGTAGAAGTGATCGGCGAGGCACACCAGGGTGGCAGTGCCCTTGGTCGTGACCTCCTCCGGGGAGGGGGGCAGCAGGGTCAGCGTGGGTGGGGTCTTCCCTCGGCCTGAAAGGGAGGAGAAGGATGTTTAATAGGTGTATATTAGTATGTGTGTGTGTGTGTGTGTGTCACTGTGGTGTTTCCGTGTGTTTTCATCTGATAACGGAGAGCTGGGTGAATGAACTCCTGGCTGGTGATTAACCATTAGAGGCGAGCAACACTAATTCTTAATCTTCTTTGCCTAGCTTGATAAGTTGCATCTAAATATAAATGCATTTGATGTTAAGGTGATTTAAAAAAAAAGATAGTCTTGCATTTATATTACGCCTTTCACAACCACCGGACATCTCAAAGCGCTTTACAGCCAATGAAGGACTTTTGGAGTGTCGTCACTGTTGTAATGTGTGAAACACGGCAGCCAATCTGTGCACAGCAAGCTCCCACAAACAGCGATGTGATAACGACATGATAATCTGTTCTTTTGTCACGTTGGTTGAGGGAGAAATATTGACCAGGACACCGGGGAGAACTCCCCTGCTCATCTTCAAAATAGTGGCATGGGATCTTTTATATCCACCTGAGAGGGCAAACAGGGCCTTGGTTTAACGTCTGATCTGAAAGACGGCACCTCCGACAGTCCGGGGCTGGGAAGTCTAGAACAAGGAGTCACAGTCTCAGGATACGCGATAGGAAATTTACAAATGAGATGAGGAGAAATGTTTTCACTCAGAGGGTGGTGAACCTGTGGAATTCTCTGCCACAGAAGGCTGTGGAGGCCAAGTCACTGAATATATTTAAGAGGCAGATAGATAGATTTCTAGAAACAAAAAGCATCAAGGGGTATGGGGAAAAAATGGGAATATGGTGTTGAGATAGAGGATCAGCCATGATTATATTGAATGGCGGTGCAGACTCGAAGGGCCGAATGGCCTACTACTGCTCCTATTTTCTATGTTTCTATGTTTAAGCGATGTAGGTCGAGGGATAAATATCGGCCTGAACTCGAACCACAGAAACAGCAACTGAGAGTCTCCCCACAACCCTGGAGCACTGCAGCTGCCGGATTGCGAGCTCTGCTGCCCCTGTTTGCGATCAGAAGTTGGACAGGAGGTGAGCGGGGACTGGACAGATCAGAGTTGGAGCTGGGGGAGGCGGGACCTCGGGAGTGTCAGTGTGCTGAGGCTGAGCTCAGTTATATCAGAGACTGTGACAGGAGCACAGACTGCCCCCAGCGAGCTCACTCACTCACACCCACACTCTGCCCGTGTCTCACACACCGTGTCTGTCACACTGAGACAGGCAGGAGGCTCGGGAGTGATTTCCGGGGATGGTGCAGGGATGGGACCGCAGTGTGCCAACGTCCAGATCTCCTCCACACGGTGGGTAACAGTTCGTTACTTATACTTTGCTGGGTGAAGGGGGAGTGTGGGTAAAGGAATACAGCCGGGCTCCCTGTCATACACAGCACTCTTCAATTAACCCTTTCATTCACCGCAGCTCCCCACCATATTATATAACCCATACAGAGGCACTGGAGAGGGTGCAGAGAGGGTTTACAAGGATGGGACCAGAAATGTGCGGGTGTACATGTCAGGAAAGGGTGAACAGGCTGGGGCTCTTTTCTTTTGAGGCTGAGGGGTGACCTGATAGAGGTCTTTAACATTAGGAAAGGTTTTGATAGAGTGGATACAGAGAGTGTGTTTCCACTTGTGGGGAAGAGCAGAACTAGAGACTATCAATATAAGATAGTCAGCAAGAAATCCAATCGGGAATTCAGGAGAAAATTCTTTACCCAGCGAGTGGTGAGAATGTGGAACTCGCTACCACAGGGAGTGATTGAAGTGAATAGTATCGATGTATTTAAGGGGAGGCTAGACAGGGATATGAGGGAGAAGGGAATAGAGGGTTATGCTGATAGATTTAGATGAGAAAAGACGGGAGGCTCGAGTGTAATCATATGTAAACTAAAACCTTCTCATATTCATCATTTGTGTCTGAGAAAGATTCAGTATTTAAAGTGTTAATAACAGAGCATTGGGGTTTACTTACTCAGTCTGAGCTTGGTTCCTTTACCGAATGTGAGCCACAGTGACAGCTTCCAGTGCAGTGGCTGTACAATATCCTCCATCCCTGGCTCACTCAGTCTCTCTCCCCCGCTCTCTGTCTGTCTGTGTGTGTGTGTGTGTGTGTGTCTGTGTGTGGGTTTCTTTCTCAGCGTCTCACTGTCTCCCTCACTTTATCTCTCTTTCTCACTCTCTCATTTTGCTTCTCTCTGACTGCCTCTCGCACTCTTTCCCCCTCACTTTTTCTCCCTCTCCCTCTCCCCCTCTCTCGCTCTCCCTCTCCCTTCCTCCCTCCTTCACTCACTCCCCCTCCCTCACTCACTCCCTCCCTCTCTCTCTGTTTCCGAGTTGCCTGTGGCAGTACCCAGGAGAGTTGGGGACAAATCTCCCAGCTGCCCTTCCCGCCCCATCAGGCGGTAACCCTGGGGCCACGGAATTGCTGGAGAATGAAAGTCCCCGTCACACAGGGCTCACCTCTTTGTGCCCCTTGAACAACGGGCTCCGTCTGCAAGCGAGATATTTGTGTTGCTGACACAGGCCTTCCTCGTAGATCATTATAAAATAATGAGTTTCAGGGGCTTTAGAAACCTGTTTCCTCAGTCTGTGACCCGTGTGTACGTGGAGTGTGAGAGGATGCAGCCCCTCTTCCACTATTTGAAGGGGCTGCTGCTCGATTTTTGGCTCCACTTCAGTCCCACGCTCCTGGGCCTGGTCACCCGGTGCGGGGGGAGCGGGCAAGTCGGAGGGCCTCCCCGTGGGCCTGCTCCTGGGCCTGGTCACCCCGTGTGGGGGGAGCGGGCAGGTCAGAGGGCCTCCCCATGGGCCTGCTACTGGGCCTGGCCAAGGTGACCATCCACAGGTCCCAGTTGTCCCAGTTAGACGGGGCCCATGGAGTGGACACACTGCCTGCCTGCCTCCCTTCGGCGGTGTAGACCACACCCGGGTGGCCCTGGGGACGGAGCCCAGATTAGGCCTGAGGCCTTCTGCGACGGGTGGGCACCACAGGGCCTGGAGTGTGGGGTGGGCAGGGAAAGAACATGACGATTTCACTTGTTCACTTTCCTTTCATGTTTATGCTTTGGGTTTTATAAGTTGTGGCCCTCTCAATAGTGGGGGGTTTGTGAGATTATTTGGATTGAGGACACAGGGACCACCCAGTGTCTCCGTGCTGTCTGAATGTACAGAGTAGAGCTGTGAGATTCTCAGTGATGAAGACACAGCCCCAACTCCTCTCTGACCCACTCCATCCTTTCCCAATTCACTGCAACTTCCAGCTGAATATTCCTGCCATCACTCCCATCGAGCCGAATGTCAGTCATGTGTAAAACCTTACAGGACGTGGGGCTGTGTGTCCATTATTATATATTATATATAACTGTGGGGTGTGATAGGTCCTTACTATACAGTATAAATGCATATGAGGCCCATGCTTGAGCGAAGGTCAGTCTGTGACCTGTCCTTTATTCCTTAGCACTCAAGTGATGAAGGTGGGTGGAGCTTCCCCTTTTATACCTGAAGGTCCAGGTTAGGAGTGTCTCCCCCTCGTGGTCATTGTTCTCACAGTGTACAACTTAGGTCAGATTATACATGGGTTACAATGCTGGTTGAATACATGACATCACCTCCCCCCTCAAAGTCTTATTGGGATCACAGGTTGAGTCTCTCTGATGGTTTATGCTCTCTTGTAGAGCGCCTGAGTTGGGGCTCCGGTTGTTGGGCGCTGGCCTGAGTGTTTGCTTTTTGCGGTGCCTCAGGCCTATCCAGACGGCCCACAGTGATTGGGCTCTCCAACCTTTGGTTCCGGTGTTCGGTCACCTGTGGTGGAGTGAACTCTACATCGTGTTCTTCCTCTGCTTCTGCGATGGGGTTGCTGAGCCTCCTTTTTGTTTGATCCACGTGTTTGCGGCAGATTTGTCCATTGGTAAGTTTAACTACCAGAATCCTATTTCCCTCTTTGGCAATCACAGTGCCTGCGAGCCATTTGGGCCCTGCAGCGTAGTTGAGGACAAAAACAGGATCATTTACATCAATACATCATGCCCTCGCATTCCTGTCATGGTACTCATATTGTGGCTAGCGCCTGCTCTGGACAATTTCTTTCATGGTCGGGTGTATAAAGGATAGTCGGGTTTTGAGCATCCTTTTCATTAGCAGCTCTGCGGGTGGAACCCCTGTGAGCGAGTGTGGTCGGGATCTATAGGCCAACAGGGGGCGTGATAAGCGCCTTTGTAGGGAGCCCCCTTGGATTCTAAGCGTCCCCTGTTTGATTATCTGCACTGCTCGTTCTGCCTGGCCGTTTGAGGCAGGCTTGAACGGTGCCATTTTAACATGGTTAATTCCATTGCCTGCCATTTAGTCCTGGAATTCAGTGCTTGTGAAGCACGCGCCATTGTCGCTGACCAAGACGTCCGGTAGACCCGTGGGCGGCGAACATTGCCCGTAGACTTTCTAACGTGGTAGAGGATGTGCTTGAATTTAAAATGTCACACTCGATCCATTTGGAGCAGGCGTCTACTACAACCAAAAACATTTTCCCCATGAAAGGACCTGCGTAGTCCACATGGATGCGTGACCAAGGCTTGGCGGGCCATGACCAAGGACTAAGGGGGGCTTCACTGGGCGCATTGCCCAGCTGGGCACATGTGTTGCACCTGCGAACACAAAGTTCCAGATCTGCGTCTATCCCTGGCCACCAAACGTGTGACCTGGCAATTGCCTTCATCATGACAATGCCCGGGTGCTCATTGTGGAGTTCTCTGATGAACACCTCTCTGCACATCTGGGGCATGACTACTGCGGTTTCCCCACAGTAGGCAATCAGTCTGAATCGAGAGTTCATCCCTGCGCTTGTGAAATGGTTTAAATTTCTCAGGGCATGCCCTGTACGTGGCTGCCCAGTCCCCATTCAGGACACATTTCTTGACTAGAGACAATAGCGGGTCTCTGTTTGTCCAGACTTTAATCTGATGGGCTGTCATGGGTGAGCCTTCACTTCCGAAAGCTTCAACAGCTATGACCATCTCAACAGCATGCTCAGTAGCCCCCTCAGTGGTGGCTTGTGGGAGCCTGCTGAGTGTATCGGCGCAGTTTTCAGTACCCGGTCTGTGTCGAATTGTATAGTCATAGGCGGCTAACGTGAGTGCCCACCTCTGTATGCGGGCCGATGCGTTTGCATTTATGGCCTTGTTGTCGGCCAAAAGGGAGGTTCAGGGTTTGTGATCTGTCTCCAGCTCAAATTTCCTGCCAAACAGGTATTGGTGCATTTTCTTTACCGCATATACACATGCGAGCGCCTCTTTTTCTCCCATCCCGTAACCCCTTTCTGCCTGGGACAGACTCCTCGAGGCATAAGCTCCTGGCTATAACTGACCCTTGACATTGACATGCTGCAACACACAACCGACAACATAGGACGATGCATTGCACGATAACCCAAGTTTCTTACATGGGTCGTATAGTGTTAACAGAGTGTTGGAGCATAACAAATTGCATGCTCTATTAAAAGCCCTTTCCTGGCTGTCCCCCCAAACCCATTCACGACCTTTGCGTAGGAGCACGTGTAGCGGCTCTAGCAGCATGCTCAATTTCGGAAGAATGTTACCAAAATAGTTCAGGAGCCCCAGGAACGAACGCAGCTCCGTCATGTTACGGGATCTGGGTGCTCTCTGGATCGCTTCAGTCTTGGATGCAGTAGGGCTGATCCCGTCTGCTGCTACCCTCATCCAAAGGAATTCTACCTGTGGAGCTAGGAAGATGCACTTCGCCTTTTTCAGTCACAGCCTACCCGGTGCAGTCTGTGTAGCACCTCCTCCAGGTTGTGGAGTTGTTCTTCAGTATCGTAACCCGTGATGAGGATGTCGTCCTGAAAAACCACCGTCCCTGGAATCGACTTGAGGAGGCTTTCCATATTTCATTGGAACATCGCGGCGGCCGAGCGAATCCCGAACGGACATCTGTTGTACTCAAACAACCCCTTGTGTGTCGTGATGGTGGTCAGCTTCTTTGACTCACTCGCCAGCTCCAGACTGTAAGCTGAGGTCAGGTCCAATTTTGAAAAAAGTTTGCCACCGGATAACGTCGCAAAGAGGTCCTCCGCTCTCGGTAGCAGGTACTGGTCTTGGAGTGACACCCGATTAATGGTGGCCTTGTAATCACCACATATCCTGACCGACCCATTCGCCTTGAGCACTGGCATGATTGGGCTTGCCCAGTCACTGAATTCGACTGGAGAGATGATGCCTTCCCTCAGCAGGCGGTCCAATTTGCCTTCTATCTTTTCCCGCATCACTTACGGCACCGCTCTAGCCTTGTGGTTTACTGGCCTGGCATCCGGGTTTATGTGAATCACTACCTTGGCCCCCATGAAAGTGCTGATGCCGGGTTGAAATAATGAGTCAAATTTGTCCAGGATCTGTGAGCATGATACTCGCTCCACAGAGGAAATTGCATTGACATCGCCCCATTTCCAGGACATGACAGCAAGCCAACTCCTCCCCAGTAGTGCGGGACCGTCCCCTGGGACAATCCAGAGTGGCAACCTGTTCTCCGAATCTTTGTGGGTCACACAACCGTGGCGCTGCCTAGCACCGGAATGATGTGCTTTATGTAAGTCCGTAGCTGTGCGTCAATCGGTGATAATTTTGGCCTCCTGGCCTTGGACGCCCACAACTTTTCGAACT
>NW_027251892.1:5000-34681 GCF_044704955.1 Pristiophorus japonicus
TGTGTGGGGGGGGGGGTGTGTGTGTGTGTGTGTGGGGGGTGGGTGTGTGTGTGTGGGATGGGTGTGTGTGTGTGGGGGGGGTGGGTGTGTGTGTGGGGGGTGGGTGGGTGGGTGTGTGGGAGGTGGGTGGGTGTGTGGGGGGTGGGTGGGTGTGTGTGTGGGAGGTGGGTGGGTGTGTGGGAGGTGGGTGGGTGTGTGTGTGTGTGGGGTGGGTGGGTGTGTGTGTGTGGGGGGTGGGTGGGTGTGTGTGTGGGGGGTGGGTGGGTGTGTGTGTGGGGGGTGGGTGGGTGTGTGTGTGGGGGGTGGGTGGGTGTGTGTGTGTGGGGGGTGGGGTGGGTGTGTGTGTGTGGGGGGTGGTTGGGTGTGTGTGTGGGTGGGTGTGTGTGTGTGGGGGTGGGTGGGTGTGTGGGGGGTGGGTGGGGGGGTGGGTGGGTGTGTGTGGGGGGTGGGTGTGTGTGGGGGGTGGGTGGGTGTGTGTGTGTGTGGGGGGTGGGTGGGTGTGTGTGTGTGGGGGGGTTGTGGGGGAGGTGGGGGTGTGTGTGTGGGGGGTGGGTGTGTGTGTGTGGGGGTGGGTGGGTGTGTGTGTGTGGGGGTGGGTGGGTGTGGGTGTGTGTGTGTGGGGGGTGGGTGGGGGTGTGTGTGTGGGGGGTGGGTGGGGGTGTGTGTGTGGTGGGTGGGTGTGTGTGTGGTGGGTGGGTGTGTGTGTGGGGAGTGGGTGGGTGTGTGTGTGTGTGTGTGGGGGGTGGATGGGTGTGTGTGGGGGGTTTGTGTGTGTGTGTGGCTGGTGGGTGTGTGTGTGTGGCTGGTGGGTGTGTGTGTGTGTGGGGGGGGGCGGTGTGTGTGTGGGGGGTGAGGGGGGCGTTTGTCAGAACTCTCCGTTGTCAGATTTATAACTTGCTTTTTCACAATTGAAAATGTAAATTTGCCACAGTCGTTAAACCAGCCGCTTTAACACAGCGTCCCAGCGGTAGCCCCTCCCCTTCACAGAAGAAATTTCCCTGTGGTCATTTGACCCTGTGGTCATTTGACCCTGTGGCAGAAAGAAATCCTATTTTGGAAGTTTAAACTGTCAGGAATGTGGTTGCATCTTCCCTGAGGAATTGGTTAATCCTGGGAGGAGAGTTGCTGCTGATTTTCACACAGTGTGCGCATGTTCCTGGGGATGGTGACCATCAACAGGAATTCCACAATTATTGGTCATCATTCCATTTCCATGTTCTCCCCTTTCCCTTCTGAAAGCCACAACCTGTTCTGTGTCCACCTTCCTGGGCACTGGATGCACCTTACGTCAAGCTTGGGTACCCAATTTTAATCTGTTTCACGCTGAGTATCCGCAAGCTATACAACTTCAGTCGCATTTGATCCCGACATCTGCTTTCCATCAGGTCGTATTGAGGGCGGATCATGCGGTAGTGATCGGGGCAGGAAACCTCGCACAGTTCCTGTCCTCTCCTGTCCTCCTGTCTGGTGTACAATGGCTAACTGTATTATCCCAATTACTGAGGTCAGGGATAAAACATGGGATCCTCTGCACTGTGTGATTTAGTTCTATACTCGCCAGAACCGAGAAGAGCTCGCGAGCCAATGAGAGTGCAAGATGCAGTCTCCAGGTTTGATGGTGGTGTTAGCGGGTAGGAATGGTTATATTGTGATGTACTGTTGACGAGTGGTAGCGTATGAATGCGGACCTTTAATGCACATTAAGTCTAGCCGCCTGGCCTTATTAGGCACATCTATCTCTCTCTGCTTCAGTGTGACTCAGTGGGCAGCACGCTCGCCTTTGAATCAAGCCCCACTCCAGAAACGTGAACGCATAATCCAGGCCGACACGCCCAGTACTGAGGGAGTGCTGCACTGTCCGAGGTGCTGGCTTTCGGAAGAGGTGTTATTTCGAGGCCCTATCTACCCCCTCGGGGGCGTAAACGATCCCACCGTACTATTCGAAGAGGAGCCGAGGAGTGCTGGCCAGTATTAATCCCTCCACCAACATCACTCAAACAGTTTATCTGCTCATTTATCTCATTGTAGACCTCAAGGCGTGCCTGTTCTGCGCAGTTAGCTTTTGTGGCCTTGGGGAACAGACCAAGTGAAACAGAGCTCCACTTTAGCAGCAGAATAATATACTGTGAGAAGAAAAAAACTTGCATTTATATATTTCCTTCTACGGCCTTGGGACATCCCAATGTGATGATGACGAGATAATCTGTTTTTAATGATGTTGGCTGAAGGATAAATATTGGCCAGGATACTGGGGAGAACTCCTCATTTCTTCTTCAAATAGTGCCGTGGGATCTTTTGCATCCACCCGAGAGGGCAGACTCAGTTTATAAGGCCTTATCCGAAAGACGGCACCTCCGACAGTGCAGCACTCCCTCAGTACTGCACGGAAGTGACAGGATAGATTATGTGCTCAAGTCACTGGAGTGGGATTTGAACCCATGAACTTTTGACTTGGAGTTTAAAGTGCTCTTAGACTGACACGAGGAGGACCATTAGTCACACTCGATGATTCACACAGTATCAGCGAAAAAAAGCACATATACCAAAAATGAAAGGACAAGTGGCCGCTTTACTCTCTGGAGTGGGACTTGAACCCACAATGTTTGGACTCCCAGGTGAGGGTGCTACCCACTGAGCCATAGCGGACACCGTAAATAGATTAACAGGTCATTGGGGTAAGTAACCTCTGGTTTGTTTCCAGCGTCATCGGTTAGTCAGTATAGGAATGGTAAGATTAGAGAGTTAAACGCATGGCTGGTGAGAAGGCGTATGAGGGAAGGATTCCATTTCCAGGGACATTAAGACCAGCACAAGCTGGATGGATGGGCTTCATCTGAGTAAGGCTGAGACCAATCTCCTCGCTGGGGGACTAACGACTACTGTGGGAAAGGGTTTAAACTAATGTGGTGGTGGGAGAGCGGGGAGGGTGGGGGAGAGTGGGAAAGGAGATGATGAAGGAGCAAACGGGTAAGGACTCTCGGAAAGATAAAGGAGAAGAACAGATGAGGAGTAAGGACTCTAGGAAAGATAAAGGAGAAGAACCGATGAGGAGGACAGAGGAAAATGAGTGAGATTGGCAAACAGATATTGTTAGGTTTGCGTTTTACCTACATAAATGCGCAAAGTATTGTGAATAAAATTGGGCCTTTCATTTCCTCGGAGCTGCTCTTGTTCCATATCCTTGCCGGAAACCTACCACACTTCTGCCAAAGTTACAGTGGCAAATTGGGAGTGGAGCTGAGGACATTCCGGGCTAGAGAGACAAATTGTTATGGGGGGAGGAGGTCCAATATAATCACTGAGATGTGGATGTGGCCTAGTCTAGGGTAGGACTGGGACTTGAACGTTCCTGGTTACAAATATGCAGGAAGGGATAGAGTTGGGAAAAGGTGGAAAGTGAAGTTCCCAAATTCCATCACGGCACTGGAACATGATCTTGGGGTTGGCGAGAGTTAAGGAAGAGAAAAGGAAGTTTCACTCTGTTGGCAGCAGGTTGTAGACTGCGGAACGGTGGAAGGGAAACTGAGGGCGAGATAATGTCGACCAATTCGAGAAAAATAAAGCAACAGTCGGGCCATTATTATCCAGCGATCGACCGAAGCAAGCGGCAAAGAAAGGGGGAGATTTCTACACACTGTCTGGCATTGCTTTCCGGATCAGTATTTCTTTCGTCCAGTGTGGAACGAGGGAGTGCTGGATCGCGATCTAGCAACTGAAGGACATATGAGAGTACGTCTCGGAACCAGCAGCCAAAACACAGTTACAGTAGTTTCGCTCTTACAATTGAAAAGGAGAGGGAACCAAGATAAAGGTATTGGAGGTAGAGGAGGTAAATCTAATTTTACTGAGATAAAAAGGGAAGATAAATTGGAGTCAAATTGCTAAATAAGATAACCCATGAACAATGGACAACAGTTTACCAGGAAGGGATTAGGATATGGACTAGATCTATTCCCACAAGGTATAAAACCGATGCAGCAAAAGCTGGAGTCGCTTGGATGGATAAAGAAATGAAACATAAAGTGAGACTGAAAGAGGCATGTAACAAATGCAGGGCCAAAACTACAATAGGGAAACAAGTTAAATATCGGAGGGCAGCAAAGGGCAATGAGAAAGAATGGCGGGTAGCGTAAAGGGCAACTGTAAAAACATTTATAAATATATAAAAAGTCAAAGAATAGTTTTTTATTAAAAGGTCGGGCCAATTGGGGATAGGGCAGACCCTGAATGTGCTTGGAACTTCTGCTACGGAGGCCGTCCTAACTCTGCCGGAGTGCATCGGAAACATCAGTAACAGTAACATTATGATGATGTAGCCAAGCAAATTCAGGGCCAAAGTCTTCTGATGGACAGTGAAGGAATGGCAGAGACACAATGCTCAAATTTTGCCCAGGAGTTGCTGTTTTTTTTTGGAGCAACTTGATTTTTCTGGAGTATCTTAAAATTCCCCATTTTGCACATTCAATTTGTTGCCAGTGTAAGTGAGTTAGTTAGGATTTTTTTTAGTTTAGTTTTTTTCAAAAGTGGGTGTAACCAGCCACCTACCCCTGTTTTGGCCATTTAAGCCAGTTTGGAAAGCTAATAGTTACTCCAAACTAACTTAGGCCAGCGTATGTGGCCACTTGTGGCCGCACAGAAAACCCTTGCGGAGAGTTAAGAAATCAGCGCACGTAGGTACTTAATGACTTGACTAAAGAATGTGATTAGGATCAAACAGCTATACAGGACATCATATAACAAACTTCGCAAAGTTAATTTACTATAAAACAGAATCATTCATGGAAGCTTAAACTACAAAAATAAAAGTAAAGAAACAAAACATATTTACGTAATTTTTTCAAAATATCCAAATAAAAAATAGTAGTACCTCCTGCTCGTAATTCTTATATTCTCCCAGCCGCCTAAGCTCACCCATCATCAGACCGTCCCTTACAAACAACCTTATCTCCCGGGGTCGGGGATCAGACTCTCCAGGATCAGAACAGCACCTGGGGTCAGAGATTGGACAAGTCTGGGATCAGATCTTCCCTAGAGGTCATGGATCGGACCGCCCACGGGATTGGAACCCCCTAACCTCATGGGTTCAGAATTCCCCCCCTGTACCAAACCCCCCCCATCCCCGCCCCGGCTTGGGCCCCGCACCAACTTCTTGTAGTGGCCTTCGAGCCAGGGAAGGCAGCAGGCCGGCCTGTGCGGGAGGTCACTCGGCCCAGGATAGGGGCGGGACGCATCGGGTCCCATGCTGCAGCACGCACACAGAGGCTAGGGGCAGGAGCTACTGCGCATGCGCACACACTCCAGCGCGCATGTGGAGAGCTGCCGGCACTGTTTCTGGTGTAGGGCCCTACCTCCGCCCCCCAATCGACTGGCCACGCCGCGCCAAGCCCCGGGAGAGGCAACACAGCGGCCAGAATCAGGGGACATTTTATCAGTTCCCTCTCTGGTGAGTGCACCGAAAAAAGGGTGGGCCAATTTTGACCCATAAATGAGTACTTAGCCTTGCATTTCACTGGCGAGTGTGGTAATGGGTACAGGAGGAGGAGGGGGGATAGATGGGAAGTCGGGAGATAGGTGGGAAGTCGGAGAGTGGTTATTTGTGAAGGAGGACATTGGTTAGTCTATTGGGGCAGATAGATGTCGGGTGAAATTTAATGGGAGAAAGAATAAGGAGATGACGTGCACACTAAATGATAAAAATGTAAAAGGACTAGAGAGACTTGAGATGTTCAGATATTAGAAAGAGAAAGACTTGCATTTATATAGCGCCTTTCATGACCTCAGAACATCCCAAAATTTTTTATAGCCAAGGAAGTCCTTTCGGAGAGTAGTCACTGTTGTCAAGTAAGAAACATGGCGGCCAATCTGTGCACAGCAAGCTCTCTCAAATAGCAATGAGGTAATGACCAGATAATCTAATTTTTAGTCATGTTGATCAGGATACTAGTAGAACATTCCTGCTCTTCTTCAAAATAGTACCATGGGATCTTTTATGTCCACCTGACCAGGCAGATGGGGCCTCGATTTAACGTCTCATTTGAAAGACGGCACCTCCGACAGTGCAGCACTCCCTCAGTACTACACTGAAGAGTCAGCTAGATTATGTGCTGGAGGCTGTGGAGTGGGGCTTGAGCCCACAACCTTCTGACTCCGAGGTGAGAGTGGGATCATTGAGCCACGGCTGATACTTAGAGTTGACATACATGTTTAAACACAGGAGGGCAAGTTTGTAAT
The DNA here is from genome assembly GCF_044704955.1 of Pristiophorus japonicus. Taxonomy (NCBI): domain Eukaryota; kingdom Metazoa; phylum Chordata; class Chondrichthyes; family Pristiophoridae; genus Pristiophorus; species Pristiophorus japonicus. Next base: position 11,232 of record NW_027251892.1, read on the forward strand.
GCTGTTTAACATATTTTATAGGGATATTCAATTTTATAAAAGGGGGTACAGAGAACGTAAGCAGAGAGGCAATTCCAAATCTATACTAATTATTGGTTAGGCCACAGTTACTTTCGGAAGGTTGTTGAGGTTGGACACAGAAGGGATTCAGGAAGACAATCGCAATGAAAGGCTGTAGCAATAAGGACAGACTAGATGGTCTGGGGCTCTTTTCATGAGAAGGTTAACAGGAAACATTATAGAGGTGTTCAAAAATTGGGAGTTTTTGGTAAAATAAAAAATATTTCCATTGGTCAGTAAGTAGAGGTTACCAAACTGGAAGTTTGGCACCTAATGCCCAACCAGCAGCAGTGGTGGAAGAGGAATCGATAAAAGGCAGGGGATAAATATTTGAAAAAGAAAAATATAAAAGGGTGCAGGCAAAGAGCAGAAGAATGGGCCAGTGTATCGCTCTTTCAGAAAGCTGGCGTAGGCATGATGGGCTGAGTGGCCTCCTCCTTTGCTGTAAGGGTTTGAGGATTGGGAAAAATGTGACCCATGTTAGTGATCCGCTGGAATCCTCTCTGTATTAAAGCAAACCTAGGCTAATATTAGCAAAGTATAACCTGTCTGTAATGGCCACCTTTGGGTGGAGAGTGCTTGGTCAATTGATCCATCTGTCTTCTAATGCATGTGATGGCGATCCTTTGACACTGAAAAGTTTCTTGTTCCTTGGCCACTTTGACGGACTTGGGTGGAGTTACTTTAAAAACTCTTTGTTTTCCATTGGGAGTCAGTATGACCCTCGACCCTTATTGAAACTGACTGTGAATGTTGGTGTTAAAAGGTATCAGCGCTCCAGATTTTCCCCAGGGGCTCTTCAGTGCCTGCTGATTTTACAAGTATTTAGATTTCTGGTTCAGTTTGGGCCTGAAGAGATTTGTATGTTGATGACATCTGGTGAGATTCTTTCCCCCAACATCCACATTGTTATAGTATGGGGGTGGGGGGGGGGGGTGGGTGGGAGTGGAGAACTGGTTTCAAACACAATGTGCCACTTTCCCACACTCCAACCGTTTCCTTTTGTGTGAAGTGGCGTTCGGGGAGGAGAGATTTTGGGGAGGCCGCTTACTTGTGAGTTGATATTGGAGAGTGGCTGCTTTTCTGTAAAGGGGTCCTGTGGGGAATGTATTCAGTGTTGGGCAAATTAGATTATGGAGTGCCTGAGTCGACCTGCTGCCGGAACGCGACAGACAACTCGCTCTCTTTCCTGGTGCAACAGCCGTGAGAGACTTGGAGATCCAATCCGTGATGATCAGCCTATCTTGAGAAGTCCCAGCGAGCACCGAGCTCCTGAAAATGGGCAGCAGCTTTATTTAAACAAAAAAATCCTTTCTTCTTTTTTGCAAATGTGCGTTTCTGAGTAGCAGCAGCATCATAGGCAGTCCCTCGAAATGAGGATGACTTGCTTCCATCAAAAAAGGATGAGTTCACAGGTGTTTCAAATGAAGGACCTAATATTCCAGGTCCCGAACTACATCTTGAAGGGTGGAAGATGCCTGTGCATGGATTTTTTTAACGTGTGGTGGCCGTTGCACACCAGCCACCACAAGGGTTTGACAGCCACCACAAGGGTCCAGTGGCGAGGATTACCCAAGATGACTGGAGACCAGCTCTGCTGCACGGGCCTAGTGCACACACATATCGCAGTGTGGGCTGGCCCATGCTGCCCCTGGGCCCTCGGCTCTTCTGCTCCCGAACTCACGCCTCTCCTGGGCCCTGATCACATCCCTCTACATTCTCTCGTCACTCCGACCTCGCCGCTCCTGCTGTACCTGCCCACGCTCCAATCACCGACCTGGACCTTGATGACGTCCCTCTTCACTGCCATCACCCTCCTGCACCAGCTCACGCTGTACCTTGCAGCGGTCACGGCCACCACGCTGCCCATGCCGCCGCTCGCCGCTCCCTCCACGGCCCCGACTTGCCGCTGATGGTCTCTCGCAGGTCGGGGCCGCCATGCTGCACAGAACTGGACCTAACTGTGCTGCCAGTGGTCAATAGAATGCTGATCATCTCGTGCATGAAGACTAGCCATTTGGGTAAAGTACTGGGGAAGGAGCTCCTTATGCAACCGGATTGCTTCCAGAAGGGGAGGGGAAAACTCGAGGGGGGAAAAGCCAGTGCAAGATCTTGAGAAGTAAAGCAACCACTTGTCTTGTCATTTTTGGTATATGGGCTTTTTTTTTTGGCTCCATCAATTGGGTTTGACTTTCCAATATTGCTGTGTGACTCATCGAGTGTGACTAACTGTTCCCCTCAAGTCAGTCTAAGAGCAGTTTCAACTCCAAGCCAAAGGTTCATGGGTTCAAGTCCCACTCCAGAGACTTGAGCACATAATCTCTGCTGACACTCCCAATGCACTGCTGTCAGAGGTGCCGTCTTTTGGATGAGACGTTAAACCGAGGCCCCATCTGCCATCTCAAGTGGACGTAAAAGATCTATTTGCACTACAAAGGATAATAAAGACTTGCAATTATGTAGCCTCCTTCATGACCACCGGATGTCCCAACACACTTTGCAGCCAATTAAGTACTTTTGAAGAGTAGTCACTGTTGTAGTGATGAACTATTTCGAAGAAGAGCTGCGGAGTTCTGCCCGGTGTCCTGGCCAATATTTATCCCTCAGCCAACATCATTAAAAACAGACTATCTGATCATTTATCTCATTGCTGTTTGTGGGAGCTTGCTGAGCGCAAATTGGCTACATTACAACAGTGACTACAGTTCCACTGTACTTCATCGGCTGTCAAGTGCATTGGGACGTCCTGAGGACGTGAAAGGTGCTATTTAAATGCAAGTTCTGCTTTTTCTGCGGCCTGCACTCCTACATGATGGAGGCTACGTGGAGATGAAAGCCCTTGAAAGGGAAGAATGCGAGTGATGTGGTTGGACCGATTGGGATCCCATTTCCGCAGGTGTGCGCACATTTCCCACTTGGTGTCTCAGCGGAGGTTGTTTGCTTAAAGTGCAGGTTAAGCTTCGAGCTTGTGATCGCTGGAGCTGAACTGAAAGCAGTTATAGCTCTTTAGTGGGCTTGGCCAGGTGCTAACATTCAATAGACTTGACGCTGGGAGTTGGCAGCTCAGGAATGGCATGGCATCCGTTAACCCCTTCACGGCCAACGCCCGCATTCAGCATGCTTCCCGCTGCCGTCCCCTCTGCTTTTCAGGATGCAAGGCGTGGCACTGCTGGAGCTGTGTGGGCTGTCGCAATGCTCATCTCGGTATTGGTGCGCGTTTTACGTGGGTTCAAGCTTGCCGGCGCCCTAAGTGGAGGAAGTGCATCCGGGAGGGTGCTGAGCACCTCGAGTCTTGGCGCCGAGAGCATGCAGAAACCAAGCGCAGGCAACGGAAAGAGCGTGCGGCAAACCAGTCCCACCCACCCTTACCCACAACGACTATCTGTCCCACCTGTGACAGGGACTGTGGCTCTCGTATTGGACTGTTCAGTCACTTAACAACTCATTTTTAGAGTGGAAGCAAGTCTTCCTCGATTCCGAGGGACTGCCTATGATGATGTCCTAAGAACAAGACTCTCTTGCCGTGATGGTACTTTATTATTATTTTTAAATCTTCTTGTTTCGTCCACTGGTGTCCATATTTGCTCGTTTACTGTTCCTCATTGTATGGATGTGCCTGCGCCCGCTCTGTGTTTGCCCTTCATGACTTATTGTGCATTCTACAGTGGCCTGGAGACATCAAACATTGTATTTCCGGAAGATTTTGTGACTGATTTCGAGGGATAATATCATGGGCCCGCCAACCAACGTAAAACATATGGTTCTGTCCCGGTGGATTTGCATTGTGCAGTTTTTGAAATTCAAGCCGTCTTCCGAACTTGGCTGGATGTCCTCTGCAGGCAGCCGTACTGTGCCCCTGTTCTGCACACTGGTGCATTCTCTAGCCAGATGTCTGTATATTAATTGGCCAGTCAGCCAGATAAGAATGTTCGTGTTCAGTCATTGTTTAAGGGCCTTCCAGTTGCTGGGTGTATCTGTGCCGTACTGAACACGGAGCGGTGAGTTGCCGAACAGACGTCCCTGAACCGCGGCGAGCAGTGGAGACTCGGCACCCCGGTACTGCTGAGAAGCTGCCATGACCCCAGTGGCAGTGCCATGGGGAGGTCCTGAGTGGGAGCCAGCCATCTCGCCATGGCGAACGGACAAAAGGTTCATGAGGAGAAGAAAGTCCCTGCATTGATGCAGTGTTTTTTCACAACTTCAGGATATCCCAAAGTGCCTTGCAGCCAATGAAGTGTCATCATCATCATAGGCAATCCCTCAGAATCGAGGAAGACTTGCTTCCACTCTCAAAATGAGTCCTTAGATGGCTGAACAGTCCAATACGAGAACCACAGTCCATGTGACAGATAGTCTTTGATGTTTGCCGCACAGTCACTGTTGTTACGTAGGAAACACGGCAGCCAATTTGAGCGCAGCAAGCTCCCACGAGCAGCAATGTGATAATGACCAGATAACCTGTGTTTTTAAATGATGTTGATTGAAGGATAAAATACTGGCCAGGACACCGGGGAGACCTCCCCTGTTGTCAAAAATAATGCCAAGGGATCTTTTACGTCCCATTGAGAGGACAGACTTGGTTTTAAGGTCTCATCTGAAAGACAGCATCTCGGACAGTGCTGCCCTCCCTCAGTACTGCACTGGAATGTCAGCCTGCATTCTCATCTCTGGAGTGGGACATGAACCCACAACCTTCTGGCTCCGAGGTGAGAGTGCCGACACTGACCCTTGACCCCAGCCACAGTGCCAACACTGACCCTTGACCCCAGTTACAGTGCCCTGGTGAGGTACTGAGTGGGAGCTAGCCATCTCCCCATTGAGTTGTCCCTTTGCCAGGCTAGAGATTTCTAACTGTCTGTGGAGTGAAATTCAGGAAGCCCAGGAGCAGATCACCCATAACGGGTCCATTTTTCTGGGAATTGGGAGAATATAGAGTGAATGGAGACCCTCTCTCCGAAAAGCTTCAACCATGAATAGCTCGCACGCTCAAAGCTTTGATTCACTCAGTCACTACTTGCCATTTACCTCATCTTTGCTCCTGATTTCACCTTTGGTTGGTGTCTTGCACGCTGTGTTTTGGCTCATCACCTGAGGTTCTTCATTGATTAAAAGCTCATGACCCCACCCCGGTTAAAGGGGCTGATCAGTTTTATCAGTTGGGGATTTTTAAATTCGCAAGCTGAAGGTTCCTGACCTGTCTGCACTTCCACAGAAAGTTAATCCCACCTGTCTAACATGCCCTGATAGTGATTCTGTTTTGGTTGAATGCCTCACCCCTCTCTCTCTATTGTAACTGTGTCAGGACAGACCAGTAAATTGAGACCCATCAGCAGTCCCCAGGACAAAGGGAGCGTTTCTGAGCGTATCCGTCCTTCAGACACCCTGATGGCTTACTGCTGTTGAATAGCAAGAGACCACAAAAAGTGGAACCTTTTAGGAGCCAAAGCTGTAAATGGAGATAAACAAAAGGGTGCATTCCACTGATTATAGCATTTCCTAAAGTATCTGTTACTTAAGTAGTCTTTTACTGACATGACATCTTTTCTATAGGGGCATTTTCAACAAGTTTTAGAAGGGTTTTAGAAGCACATTTTCTTGGTATTAATGTACGTGATGTGGCATTGCATTGTAGCACTGATGACATCTGCTGGGCTGGGCGTATGTGTAAAATATGGAAGTCGGCCATTCTATCCACCACACTTGTGCTGCCCCACTGAAAGAGCTATCCACTTACTCCCATTTCCCAGCCTTTCCTACACCCTCTTAAATTTTTATTTTTCTAATGAAGCCCCGGGGTTAGATGTTGTTTTATCCCAGCGTGGGGAGAGATTTGTGAGGGAGTCAGTGGGCAATGGGGATGCACTGATAGTTTGGAAACAGGCTAATGTGATGGCAAAACACACACTGGCAACTACAGACCCATTAATCTTCCATTCCATGTAAAATATTTGGCATCGGTGATCTGGGTAAACTTGAAGATTATCTGTGCAATCATAACCGAGCAAATAACAGCCAACATGGATTCAGAAGAACATAAGAGCACAAGAAATAGAAGCAGGAGTAGACCATTTGGCCCCTCGAACCTGCTCCACCATTTAATAAGATCATGGCTGATCTGATCTTGGCCTCAACTCCACTTCCCTGCCCGCTCCCCATAACTCTCACTCCCTTATCGCTCAAAAATCTGTCTATCTCCACCTTGAATATATTCAATGACCCAGCCTCCACAGCTCTCTGGGGCAGAGAATTCCATAGATTCACGACCCTCTGAGAGAAGAAATTCCTCCTTTATTTCTGTTTTAAATGGGTGACCCCTTATTCTGAAACTATGTCCCCTAGTTCTAAAATTGCCCCACCAGGGGAAACATCCTCTCTGCATCTACCCTGCCAAGCCCCCTCAGAATCTTATACGTTTCATTCTTCTAAACTCCAATGAGTATGAGGGGAGGGGAGTGGGGGGGGGCGTGTGGAAGGGTGATGGAGTACGGAGATGGGACCGCTACTGTTTCTAATCCACAAACTGTCTAGATTCCAACTCCGTGCAAAGTGGTCAGATTTTCAGGCGTTACCAAACTGGGGGTTAAGAATGCGGAACTCGTTACCACATGGGAAGGCTGAGGCAAAAAGCATCGGTGCATTAAGGGGAAGTGAGATAGGTACATGAGGGAGAGAAGATCAGAAGGATATTGCGATAGCGTGAGATGAAGTAAACAGGGTGGGAGCAGGCTCGTGCGGAGCAGAATTTCTGTGCTGGAAGTTCTATGTGAAACAGAAAGGGCAGTGGAATCGCAGGAGGGAGATCAAATTACAGAATGAGCTGGGTCGAGACTTGCAAGTGGATAGAGCAACGGCGGATAATATTTAATGTTGACAAATATAAAGCGCGACACATAGGAAGAAAATATATCAAATACACCATCAACATCCTGGGTGTTAACATTGACCAGAAACTTAACTGGGCCAGCCACACACATACTGTGGCTACAACAGCAGGTCAGAAGCGAGTGTCTCACCTCCTGACTCTCCAAAGCCTTTGCACCATCTACAAGGCCCAAGTCAGGAGTGTGATGGAATACTCTCCACTTGCCTGGATGAGTGCAGCTCCAACAACACTCAAGAAGCTCGAAACCATCCAGGACAAAGCAGCTCGTTTGACTAGCACCCCATCCACCACCTTAAGCCATTCACCACCGACGCACTATGGCTGCAGTGTATACCATCTACAAGATGCACAGCGGCAACTCGCCAAGGCTTCTTCAACAGCACCTCCAAATCCCATGACCTCTATCACCTCGAAGGACAAGGGCAGCATGGGAGCACCATCTGCCCTTGTCCTTGACCTGCAAGTTCCCCTCCAAGTCACACATCATCCTGATTTGGCAAAATATCGCTGTTCTTTCAAAATCCTGGAACTCCCTCCCCAACAGCACTGAGAGTACCTTCACCACACGGACTGCAGCGGTTCAAGGCGGCGGCTCATCACCACCCTCTCCAGGCAATTAGGGATGAACAATAAATGCTGGCCTTGCCTGTGGCGCCCACCTCCCGTGATGAATAAAAGACCTATTCCATGAATGGTCTTGAAATAGCTAAGGACGAAGCTGAAAGAGATCTCGGAGTCTTTAGTAGATTCAACACTCAACAAGTCCAACCAATGCAGAGCCACAATCAACAAAGCCAATCGAATATTGAACCACATAGCCAAAACAGTAGAATATAAGTCAAGAGGGTCAAACTGTACAGTGCTCTGGTCAGACTGCACCTAGAATACTGTATCTCGTGCTGGTCGCCGAGATACAAGAGAGCCATTCAAGCGCTGGAGGCCATGCAGAGCAGAGTCACGGGACTGATCCTCAGTGTCGGGGTGAAGGTTATGAGAAAGTTGGACTTTTCAGCCGAGAAAGGAAGTATGGGAAAGATGATATTGGAGAGGGAGACAACATCGGTAAGGGAATGTGAGAAGCAAACTTGGAATATTATGGTAAATGAGATTGTGGGAGTCAAACAATGGGACAGAGGATCAAACTAGTAAAAGGTAATTTTAGGACCGATTTCTGGAATTCTTCGCACAGTGATCAGTGAATGGAATAAACGTTCAGATTGAGGGGGGGGAAGTGAAAATCCTGGAGCCATTTAAGGAACAATTGGATCGTGCAATAGGCGGAGTGTTTTGGATGGATTAAGATGGACCGAATGGCCTTCCTCATCCATAAGTTGTCCCCTTCTATTTTAAAAGCAATTATGGACTGCCGGTCCTCACTTTAAGGGCAGCTCATGTCCCAACAACCTTCAGCCTGAAGCTTCTCCAAACCCTCCCTTTGGTTGTATATTTATTATACTAGCAGATCTCCCATGGCATTGCTCGGGGGTCGAGCTGTTTTATGACCAGAGGAACATTATCAACAGTGTGTGATGGGGAAAGTGCTTTGCAGATGGGTTTAACGCACTAATACAAGTATAAATATATTTACGATGGATTAAATTAATAGTACAGGAGCACACCATGGAAGTCTTAACTGCAACATTCCAGCTTCCATGTGTAAAAAGACAAAGTTACACTAACTGACTTAAACTGCAAAAAAAATTAATTCTCTGGACATGAGCATCAATTTTCGGGGTATGGGCGTCGATAGCGAGGCCGCCATTTATTGACCTTCCTTAATCGCCCTTGAAAAGGTGGTGGTGACCCTACTTGAACCGCTGCAGTCCGTGTGGGTGCAGGACATTCTGAAAAGGGAGGGAGAACAGCCAGTTGTCGTGGTGCACATTGGTACCAACGATATAGGTTTAAAAAAAAAGGGATGAGGTCCTACGAGACGAATTTAAAGAGCTAGGAGCTAAATTAAAAAGTAGGACCTCAAAAGTAGTAATCTCGGGATTGCTACCAGTGCCACGTGCTAGTCAGAGTAGGAATCGCAGGATAGCGCAGATGAATACGTGGCTTGAGCAGTGGTGCAGCAGGGAGGGATTCAAATTCCTGGGGCATTGAAATCGGTTCTGGGGGAGGTGGCACCAGTACAAACCGGACGGTCTGCACCTAGGCAGGACCGGAACCAATGTCCAAGGGGGAGTGTTTGCTAGTGCTGTTGGGGAGGAGTTAAACTAATATGGCAGGGGGATGGGAACCAATGCAAGGAGACAGAGGGAAACAAAATGGAGACAGAAGCAAAAGACAGGAAGGAGATGAGTAAAAGTGGAGGGCAGAGAAACCCAAGGCAAAAGGCAAAAAGGGCCACTGTACAGCAAAATTCTAAAGGGTCAAAGTGTAATAAAAAGGCAAGCCTGAAAGCTCGATGCCTCAATGCAAGGAGTATTCGGAACCCAGGAGAGGGCTCTGAGCAAGTTAGAGTGAGTGAGAGCGCAGATGAACAGGACCCCAAGAAAGAATGCAAAAGGCAGGAGGCAACAGAGCAGAGTAGCACTGGGATAAGTGTAAACCACAAGGTGATAGGAAGGGACAATATGTATGAATATAAAGGGGCTGCAGGTGGGGTCAAAACTAAAAATCATGGTTTAAAAACTAGTATTAAAACACTCTACCTAAACGCACGCAGCATTCGAAATAAAATAAATGAGTTGACGGCACAAATCATTAGAAATGGGTATGATTTGGTGGCCATTACAGAAACGTGGTTGCAGGGTGGCCAAGACTGGGAATTAAACATACAGGGGTATCTGACAATTCGGAAAGATAGACAAGAAGGGAAAGGAGGTGGGGTAGCTCTGTTAATAAAAGATGATATCAGTTGTGAGAGATGATATTGGCTCTAATGAACAAAATGTTGAATCATTGTGGGTGGAGATTAGAGATAGTAAGGGGAAAAAGTCACTGGTGGGCGTAATTTACAGGCCCCCAAATAATAACTTCAGGGTGGGGCGGACAATAATCAAGAGAATAATGGAGGCATGTGAAAAAGGAACGGCAGTAATCATGGGGGATTTTAACCTACATATCGATTGGTCCAATCAAATTGCACGGGGTAGCCTGGAGGAGGAATTCATAGAATGCATACGGGATTGTTTCTTAGAACAGTATGTTACAGAACCTACATGGGAGCAAGCTATCTTTAGATCTGGTCCTGTGTAATGAGACAGGAATAATAAACAATCTCCGAGTAAAAGATCCTCTCGGAATGAGTGATCACAGTATGGTTGAATTTGTAATACAGATTGAGGGTGAGGAAGTAGTGTCTCAAACGAGCGTACTATGCTCAAACAAAGGAGACTACAGTGGGATGAGGGCAGAGTTAGCTAAAGTAGACTGGGAACACAGACTAAACGGTGGCACAATTGAGGAACAGTGGAGGACTTTTAAGGAGCTCTTTCATAGTGCTCAACAAAAATATATTCCAGTGAAAAAGAAGTGCGGTAAGAGAAGGGATAACCAGCCGTGGATAATCAAGGAAATAAAGGAGAGTATCAAATTAAAAACCAATGCGTATAAGGTGGCCAAGGTTAGTGGGAAACGACAGCAAAGAATGACTAAGAAAGCAATAAAGAAAGAAAAGATAGATTACGAAAGTAAACTTGCGCAAAACATAAAAACAGATAGTAAAAGCTTTTACCGATATATAAAACGGAAAAGAGTGACTAAAGTAAAGGTTGGTCCCTTAGAAGATGAGAAGGGGGATTTAATAATGGGAAATGTGGAAATGGCTGAGACCTTAAACAATTATTTTGCTTCGGTCTTCACAGTGGAAGACACAAAAACCATGCCAAAAATTGCTGGTCACGGGAATGTGGGAAGGGAGGACCTTGAGATAATTAGTATCGCTAGGGAGGTAGTGCTGGACAGGCTAATGGGACTCAAGGTAGACAAGTCCCCTGGTCCTAATGAAATGCATCCCAGGGTATTAAAAGAGATGGCAGAAGTTATAGCAGATGCATTCGTTATAATCTACCAAAATTCTCTGGACTCTGGGTTGGTACCAGCGGATTGGAAAGCAGCTAATGTAACGCCTCTGTTTAAAATAAAAGGGGGCAGACAAAAGGCAGGTAACTATAGTCCGGTTAGTTTAACATCTGTAGTGGGGAAAATGCTTGAAGCTATCATTGAGGAAGAAATAGCGGGACATCTAGATAGGAATAGTGCAATCAAGCAGACGCAACATGGATTCATGAAGGGGAAATCATGTTTAACTAATTTACTGGAATTCTTTGAGGATATAATGAGCATGGTGGATAGAGGTGTACCGATGGATGTGGTGTATTTAGATTTCCAAAAGGCATTCGATAAGGTGCCACACAAAAGGTTACTGCAGAAGATAAAGGTACGCGGAGTCAGAGGAAATGTATTAGCATGGATCGAGAATTGGCTGGCTAACAGAAAGCAGAGAGTCGGGATAAATGGGTCCTTTTCGGGTTGGAAATCGGTGGTTACTGGTGTGCCACAGGGATTGGTACTGGGACCACAACTGTTTACAATATACATAGATGACCTGGAAGAGGGGACAGAGTGTAGTGTAACAAAATTTGCAGATGATACAAAGATTAGTGGGAAAGCGGGTTGTGTAGAGGACACAGAGAGGCTGCAAAGAGATTTAGATCGATTAAGCGAATGGGCTAAGGTTTGGTAGATGGAATACAATGTCGGAAAATGTGAGGTCATCCACCTTGGGGGGGAAAAAAAAAACAGTAAAAGGGAATATTATTTGAACGGGGAGAAATTACAACATGCTGCGGTGCAGAGGGATCTGGGGGTCCTTGTGCATGAATCCCAAAAAGTTAGTTTGCAGGTGCAGCAGGTAATCAGGAAGGCGAATGGAATGTTGGCCTTCATTGCAAGAGGGATGGAGTACAAAAGCAGGGAGGTCCTGCTGCAACTGTACAGGCTGGTGGTGAGGCCGCACCTGGAGTACTGCGTGCAGTTTTGGTCACCTTACTTAACAAAAAAAAAGTAAAAAAAACAAAACAAAAAAAGGGCAGTTGAAAAATGTTTGGAATGTCCCCCAGATTGGGGGGCATTTGACTTAATTGGTTAATTTTGTCTCCTATTGAAAGAGTGGTCACCTTACTTAAGGAAGGATATACTAGCCTTGGAGGGGGTACAGAGACGATTCACAAGGCTGATTCCGGAGATGAGGGGGTTACCATATGATGATAGGTTGAGTAGACTGGGTCTTTACTCGTTGGAATTCAGAAAGATGAGGGGTGATCTTATAGAAACATTTAAAATAATGAAAGGGATAGACAAGATAGAGGCAGAAGGGTTGTTTCCACTGGTCGGGGAGACTAGAACGAGGGAGCACAGCGTCAAAATACGGGGGAGCCAATTTAAAACCGAGTTGAGAAGGAATTTCTTCTCCCAGAGGGTTGTGAATCTGTGGAATTCTCTGCCCAAGGAAGCAGTTGAGGCTAGTTCATTGAATGTATTCAAATCACAGATAGATAGATTTTTAACCAATAAGGGAATTAAGGGTTATGGGGAGCAGGCGGGTAAGTGGAGCTGAGTCCACGGCCAGATCAGCCATGATCTGTTTGAATGGCGGAGCAGGCTCGAGGGGCTAGATGGCCTACTCCTGTTCCTAATTCTTATGTTCTTATGTGTGCTGAAGGGACTCCCTCACTGCTGTTAACAGTAATTTGACCCAGCGACAATGAAGAAACGATGATGCATGTTCCTGTCGGGATGGCACTATAAATGTGGCTAGCATGAGAAATTGAAATGGGAGACCCACTTCAAGCAGGTGACTCTTCTGAATTTAGAGCAGGAACTAAGGGGCTTTACTCTACATCGAACTGGTGCTATTCCTGACCAGGGAGCTTAATCTGAATTTAGCCTGCACTATAGCTGGTCCTGCGACGTGGGGAGCCTCTAACCAGTAGCTCAGAATGGAGGAAAAGAAAGAAAGACTTGCATTTATATGGTGCCTATCATGACCACCAGATGTTTCAAAGCGCTTTACAGCCAATGAAGTACTTTTCAAGTATAGACACTGTTGTAATGTGGGAAACGCGGCAGCCAATCTGCGCACAGCAAGCTCCTACAACCAGCAATGTGATAATGACCAGATAATCTGTCTTTGTTATGTTGATTGAGGGATACATATTGGCCAGGACACCGGGGATAACTCCCCTGCTCTACTTCGAAATAGTGCCATGCGATCTTTTACGTCCACCTGAGAGGGCAGACGGAGCCTCAGTTTAACGTCTCATCCGAAAGACGGCACCTCCGACAGTGCAGCACTCCCTCAGCACTGCACTGGAGTGTCGGCCTAGATTTATGTGCTGCAGTTCCTGGAGTGGGACTTGAACCCACAACCTGCTGACTCAGAGGAGGCTGTTTATCTATCCTTCCCGCAGGCAGAAACAGAAAGCGCTGGGAGCACTCAGCAGGTCAGGCAGCATCTGTGGAGAGGTGGGATGAATGAATGTTTTGGGTGTGGACCCTTTGTCAGAGTGTTCCTTTTAACAAAGGAGACCACACCTGGAACATCAACTCTTCTCTGCACAGATGCTGCCTGACCTGCTGAGTGTTTCAAGCTGTTTCGGTTCCTATTGCCAATCGCTGGCCTGAGGTGACGGACAGCATGGCTTAGATATGGAAAATTACAGAGACTGAGCACATTCCTGAGACTCTCTGGCATTGAACATCTTGTTGTAGGATCAACTGAATCAGCCATTTGATCCGTCAAGCCATTTTGTTACCAATGGAAGCTCTCATTTCATGAATATTCGCAGAATGATACTGGGGCTAAAAGGGTTAAATTATCAGGACAGGTTGCATAGACTAGGCGTGTATTCCCTTGAGTCTAGAAGATTAGGGGGTGATCTAATTGAGGTGCTTTAAGGTAATTAAAAGGATTTGCTTGGGTAGATAGAGAGAGACTATTTCCTCTAGTGGGGGAATCCAGAACCAAGGGGGCATCGCCTTAAAATGAGAGCCAGGCCATTCAGGGGTGATGTCACGAAAAACTTCTTCACACAAAGGGTGGTGGGAATCGGGAACTCTCTTCCTCCCCAAAAGCTGTTGAGACTGGGGGCTCGATTGAAAATTTCAAAGCCGATGAATAGATTTTTTGCTGGGGAAGAGTATTAAGGGTTACTGAACCAAGGTGGGTGGATGGGGTTGAGATACAGATCAGCCATGATCTAATTGAATGGGGGAACAGGCTGGAGGGGCTGAATGGCCTCCTGTTCCTGAATAACAAAGTACACCTGCAGGTTTCCCACTTTTAATTTCTGACTATCCGACACAATGCACATTGGAATCTTCTGATGTGTTGACACGTGATAAGCGGAGGTGAGGGTGGGAGAGTGGGAATGGGGGCAGAGGGGGAGGAGAGGGAGGGGGGGGGAGTGGCAGATAAACCTGTGTAAATCAGACACACGAGCTCTTTTTTTTTCTCCCCCACTGCCTTCCCTCTGAACTCAGGCTAGTGGCATGTGATTTCTCTGTTAGACCTGCATATCAGAACCGAAAACCCACTCGCCTGGAAAGGCAAATAAAACCCCACGCACGCACAGGAGAACCTGCTGAACCCGTTTTGTCTCCAGCCCGCCCCGGCCTTTTTGAAACTGAGAACCTTGTCTCCTGGCGGCCCTCCAGGGGGCTCAGTGAGGCCGGACGGACCACCCTGCAGCCAGAGTGGTTTCTGCGCGCCTCGCTTCAGTGCCTCTCATCAATCATCCTTCTCCAAACCTGTGTCACGTTTCAGAGGTTGCGTATCGCACCTGCACCCAGCGCCCTGATCAGGAAGGGCCTCCTCGATGGGGGTGCGGCAGTGATGATGGTCTCGAGTTCCGCTCGGTTAGCAGTGGCAATATGCTACACTGAGCTGCGCAGACCAGGAGGGTCCCTGCTTCACCTCCCAGTCAGTGCTGCGATAGCTGCTCTTAATCTCGTAAATAGGAACAGGAGGAGGCCATTCAGCCCCTCGAGCCTGCTCCTCCATTCAATTAGATCATGGCTAATCTGTATCTCAGCTCCATTTACCCGCCTTGGTTCCATAATCCCTTAGGGCTGTAACCCAATCGGTTTTGAAATTTTCAATTGACCCCAGCCACAACAACTTTTTTAGGGGGAAGGCGTTCCAGATTTCTTTGTGTGAAGAAGTGCTTGCTAAACGGCCTGGCTCTAATTTTAAGATTATGCCCCCTAGTTATGTAGTCCCTCCAGCAGAGGAAATGGTCTCTCTCTCTATCTACCCTATCAAATCCTTTAGTCATCTTAACCACCTATTAGGTCTCGGTCACCTCTTAATCTTCTATACTCCAGGCATTACAAACCTTGTCTATGAAACCTGTCTCCATATAATTTAACCCTTTTAGTCTCAGTATGTTGGGACCTCGAACACTGGCTTCCGCACCCCTGGACTAGAAAGGGATGACATTAGTCCAGATTAGCTCTTGCGAGTGATATCACTGCAGGAAAGACTGGCGTCTACTGGAAGCAGTCTATAAACATAGGAAATAGGAGTAGGACTAGGCCCTTCGAACCTGCTCTGCCATTCAATAAGATCATGGCTGATCTGATCTTGGCTTCAACTCCACTTCCCTGCCCGCTCCTCATAATCCTTGATTCCCTTATCATTCAAAGATCTCTCTATCTCCACCTCAAATGAGGCGGCAGAAGAGTATTTCCTTGCTAAAGAGAAATAAAGGGTACCGATGGACTTTGCTCCGCCCACTTACCGTGACTAGTGGGGAGTTTACATTTTGTAGCTAGTCTGATGCTCCCCATCCCGTGCCACAGACCCTGCAGCAATACCCGAGCTGCCTCTACACCAGAACACGAGGCTCTGTCAGTGACTCTGGGAAACCTTTCCCTTCAAACTGGATCTGGAATTGTGGTGCCATTTATTAGATTGGCCCTCTGGTCTTAAAAAGCACAAGAGGATGTGTGACTCCGCTCTCAACGTTCCCAGTCTTTCACGTTTCAGCCTTTATCAGCCAAGGCGCATAATGATTGATTTTGTAAAATGAAGGGAAAAGTTTGATGCCGATTTAGCAAATCGGATGCTGCTTTTTTTAAACAACCAAATCAGCAGTGATTTTGGAATAGGATCAGGTTCTGAAATAACGCACCTGGGTACAGAGGTGCGCGCTTCTGTGTGAGTGACCCTGTGTGAGTGCAGGAGAACGAGTGACCCTGTGCGAGTGTGAGTGTGCGTGAGAGGGAGTGATGCTGTGTGAGTGCGTGAGGAGTGAGCCTGTGCAAGTGTGAGTGCGCGTGAGAGGGAGTGACGCTGTGTGAGTGCGCATGAGAGAGGGAGTGACGCTGTGTGAGTGCGCACGAGAGAGGGAGTGACCCTATGTGAGAGGGAGTGACCCTGTGTGTGTGAGTGAGAGGGAGTGACCCTGTGTGAGAGGGAGTGACCCTGTGTGAGTGCGTACGTGCACACTATTCCCCATGTACATTATCCGGACCGGTGCACAACAGCACGAGGGGCATTTCCTGGCCTCTGTATTTAATTAAAGAATCAGATTTTGTGGGAAATTATAACAAAAATGATAGAAGCAAAACTGAAAACAATTTGGTCAAGTGCATCATGTATTTTCAATATATATTTTTTAAGAAACCATCGTTGGATGAAGCTGACTGTTTGGATGTTGATATGTCCTTATTATACAGTATAAATGCACACGAGGCCCATACTTGAGAGAAGGTCACTCTGTTAACAGTTACCTTTATTACCAAGACCTCAAGAGACTGAAGATGGGTGGAGCTTCCCCTTTTATACCCAGAAAGTCCAGGTTAGGAATGTCTCCCACAAGTTCGCCCCCTGTGGTCAATGTTTTCAAGATGTACAACTTAGGTCAGCTTATACATGGGTTACAATGATAGTTGAATACATGACAGATGTCATGTGTATCGATATGAGCCCTGATTGGTTTAAGGATTCTGAGCATTCAGTGTGGACTAAAGAGCCGATTTAGGAAACTGAGCTCCTGGCTGGGAGCTTCACCCGCCGCGACTGTGCATCAGGAAATCCCAGGTGTGCGGAGTGTGTGGCTGAGCCATAAAGACTAGGAAAGTTCCGGTTCTGATCTGTGTGGTTGATTGATTTTGGCTAGGGCAAGGCTAAAGGCTTGCACACCCAAGATTTGGGGTGGCAGGAGAGGGCGGGGGGTGGGCTTGGAAATCAGCCGGAGTTCCCACTCCTCATTGTTATCCCGGACCTGTGGGTGTGTGGGACATTGGGTAAGGTTGAGGTCGGGCTGGGCTGTGGCTCCCGTCACACACGTCGGGATATCCCATCAACGCTCGCTGTCGAGACTCACGCCTGGCCAGTTGGATGAGGCATGGAGGGTACTGAGCGTGTGTGGAAGTGCGTTTCAGCAAGGATGAACAACTTCAGCAAGGGGGGAGGTGAAGGGAGGAAAGTGTCGGGGGGGGTCGGTAAAGCTGAGCTGTGTGTCTCATACTGGGGAATGGGGGCTGGGTTCACACACTGATGAGCCCAGTGCAACACAGGAGGGTTGATCAGCCCTTGGCGATTGTTGACCTTTGTGTTTGTGCAATTACAGTCATTTTCCAGGTGCTGTGCGATTTCCATGGATACCAGGAGTGAGCACTCCAGGTCAGCCTTCAGGCACAAGGGAAGAGCCTCTGCTCGGAATACTATTGCTTCCTGTACCTTCTGACTGGAGGGCTCTGGCCCAGGTTCCACACAGTCCCGCCCAGCACCATCTTCCAAATTGTGGTCGCTGATTGTGTGCTTCCCAATCGGGAAAGGGCCGATGACAGATGTCCCAGAGGATGCCAGAGAGCGTGATGTTGCCACTGCTGACACTGCAGGCCAGGCCCTTGGAGAACAGGAAACGGGTGCAGTGGCAACGAACTGCTGGAGAGCTGAGATTAATTTGGCAAACCTTCAGAGAAAGAGCGTTTACTGTTATTGGGAAGTCACGGCCCATCAAAGGTCCTCCTCCTTTCACCAAGCTCCCTGCGATCAAAGTGTAATCCTTGCTCCTCACAGCTGGTCATCCCGTCCTAATCCTGAGCTTCAACACCACCATATGACCTGCTCCCCATTGGCCTACCAGATAGCCAAGCACCAAGCTGTCCTAATATTAAATACTCCCAGTGATTTATTACATTTAGTTCTATAGTTTGGTTCAGTCAACGTGCTCATCCCTTGTAACCACAGGAATTTTTCTCTGCCTGACTCACGCCTCCTGGGGGGAGTGGGGGCTGTGGGATGTGAGATGCTATTGGCTGCTGCAAACTATCCCTCATGGGATGGAGGTGGTCATTCTCAGACTCCCAGACCTTGGGATGGACAGGGGACAGGCTGGCTCTTTGCAGGACCAGGCAGCTAAGGAACACATGCCGAAGGCGATGGCTTCTGCAACTTGCTGATGGAGTGCCTGTGTGTGATGCTGCCAGGAGCGGGTGCAGCCTCTGAGATATGCCCAGCCACTTCTCCTCTGTTACTGGGAACAGTATCCTGGTTACCGGCCATCGGTGGGGAAACACACCTCAGGCATTCAGGAAAATTCCGTTAATCCCTGCAAGCGTATCGTTGGAATATCCTTTGATCCACTTGGGAGTTGTTCCCGGTGTCCTCAACCAACATCACTTTTATATTAAAAACAACCCCAACAGATTATCTGGTCATTATCTCATTGCTGTTTGTGGGAGCTTGCTGTGTGAAAATTGCCTGCTGTTTCCAACACTTTTGGCTACACTTCAAAAATACTTCATTGGCTGTAAAGCGTTTGGGATGTCCTGAAGTCATGAAAGGCGCTATATAAATCCAAGTCTTTCATTCTCCTTTTCTCCGAGACTGCCCTGTATACTTTGCAATCTGGTGATACTGACCTCTCCAGAAACTCCCCCAAGAACTGCAGGGCTTTATTTGGTGTCTCCACATTGAGCAGACTGATTTCCCTGGGTCTCCAGAACCGGGGGAAAGGTTTGCAAACGCACCTGCAGATGTCACTTCCTCCAAGGCTGCCCTCTCGGGTGTTGGTGCAGAGCTGGACAGAGGACTGCACGGACACACCTTGGAGAGGGCCACGCGTTCACAACCTCTGGGCTTGATGCTGTGTTACAATCCTTCTCCTCACAGCAGGACGCCAGGGATCATCCACACGCGTGCATTCTAGAGGCCGATGTGCCTCATGCCTTCACTGAACATACATTGGGCCCCACTTCCACATCTGCACCATCTGGCTTCCTCGTGCTTCGGGTCACCACTATCTGTATCCCCTCGACTGGGTGTCTCTGGGCTGCTGAGAGTCGGGAAGAGGGCGAAGGGTAGAATGGGCAAGTGGTTGTCATTGTTGCGAGAGGTAGGGAGGACTGTAAGGCCTGGTTGTTGATCAGTCTTCTCTGCAGTATTCTGGCTTGCAGTCGCTGGAAGGAAATACTAGTTAACTTTAGTCTGTTTGAACAGTTTTCTGTCTTCATCAACTACTCTGTGGATCGCTTCAGGAAAGTGGTAGCGGGTGAAGAGATTGAGGAATACATGAAAATGTTTAAGAAGAAGTTAGCATCATAGACATTCACAGCACGGATGGAGGCCATTTCGGTCCATCGTGTCCGCGCCAGCCGACAAAGAGCTATCCAGCCTAATCCCACTTTCCAGCTCTTGGTCCGTAGCCCTGCAAGTTATGGCACTTCAAGTGCACATCCAAGTACTTTGTAAATGTGGTGAGGGTTTCAGCCTCCATCACCCTTTCAAACAGTGAGTTCCAGACCCCCACAACCCTCTGGGTGAAAAAATTCCCCCTCAAATCCCCTCTAAACCTCCCATCAATTACTTTAAATCTATGCCCACTGGTTGTTGAGCCCTCTGCTAAGGGAAATGGGTCCATCTTATCCAGTCTACCTCGGCCCCTCATAATTTTTTACACCTCAATAAGGTCTCCCCTCAGCCTCCTCTGTTCCAAAGAAAACAAACCCAGCCTATCCAATCTTTCCTCATAGCTAAAATTCTCCAGTCCAGGCAACATCCTCGTAAGTCTCCTCTGTACCCTCTCTAGTGTAATCACATCTTTCCTGTAATGTGATGACCAGAACTGCACGCAGTACTTTAGCTCCAACACCAACTCCCAGGTCAGAGTTGTAGCTGATTACTACCATTGCTTCCCCCTCTGTCAAATGCCAGTTGGCAGCTCTGCCCCCAGTGCCTACCTCTCCCTGGCATTGTGTGCCATCTTCTCCTGCGGGAGGAATGCACAGTGTTGATTGGCTGTTGCAGTCACCAGATTCTGCAATCACAATCTGTCGGCATTGGTGGAACGGATGGTACTAATGGTGGGTTTAAGGGAGCAAGGACCTAGGATACGAAAGTTCAATGTTCAGGCAGCACTGCAGGTTGTGATGCCAAGTGACTTTGCTTCTGGGACAATGAGCATGGAACCATGTGATATCACAAAGGGCATTGTTTGACTATTGTGCAAAGGAATGCCCATTTCTTTGTTGTGCTTGTTATCTGCCCTGTAATTTACCAAAAAAAAACACTTGCCTTTGGTGACCTTGTGAGCTCATTAAACTTCTTTCAACACTGCAGGGCAGGTCCTTGGGGGTTATGGAGATTCCACTCACATCCACAGCCACCTCCGTCCACATGATCTGTCCATGCTTCACGTGATAGCTTCCTCCTGGGCACTCCAACGATCGTATAGCTCTGCTCTTAAATTTGATCCAGCAGCACTTCAACATCTTGCATGCTTACCTGTTTCCTTCGTTAGCTCCAGCTATTTCACTTCCTCTTCCAAGAGCCTGAAGGACCCTTTAATTGCATGGAATCCTTTCGATGCAGAACCTCCCAGACTGCCCCCTGCTGATGGGACTCCCTCCATTGCCCCGCAAGCGTGATTTAAATGAACTGACATGGACTTTCCGGACCAGAATTCACTTTCGTGCTCCAGCAGGAGGAATGGTGTTGGGATAGCAGCAAGTCGGGATTGAATAGTGGCCTTGGGGAGGGTGCAGGGGGGAATTACCAGAATGATGTCAGGGTTGAGGGACTTCAGTTATATCGGAAGAAGAGAGACGTTCTCGTTTGGAGCAGAGGTGGTTACTGGGAGATTTATTAGAGGGGTTAAAAAAGCCAGTGGGAGACTAGGTGCAATTCTTCCACGCAGTGAGTTTTATGATTTGGAATGCATTTTCCAAAAGGGCGGTGGAAGCTGATTTAATAGTAACGTTGACTAGGGAATTGGATAAATATTTGAAAACGAAACATTTGCAGGGCTATGGGGAAAGAGCAGGGAAGTGGGACTAACTGGATAGCTCAAAGAGCCGGCACAGACCCAGTGGGCCGAATGGCCTGTGCTGTATGGTTTATGAGGAAGGGCGGATATTGTGGAGACTTGTTTGATTACCTTTTAATCCGGTTGGGTTGTGTCCATGCAGGAGTAGGACTGTACAGAGTCTGTGGAAGGATTGGGACTGATGGGTGAATGGCCTTTTCTCATTCTGCGTGTCCTTGTGTTTTAATCATGCAGCAGGGGAGGTATTGTTAAACTGTTCCAGGTAAAGATGGATAACCATTTCCTTCATTTGCAAAAGGAAGGTAATTATAGTGCTGAGTTATTCAAGTTCAACTAACCAGTTCTGGATTTCTTTGCGCAATTCTTTGTGTGAAACTGTGATGAAGTTAGGGACTCCCCGAGTTTCTGTGGTGTGGAGTGGAGAATGAGCAGACAAGGATAGTTTATGCAGCACCCTTGCGATTGAGCAGGGCAGCACTCTGCTTCAGACTGCCCAGGCCGGGTGCAGTCACTCGGGAGAGTTGCTGGGAGTCTTTAAGCTGAATCCATAATGGCTGAAGACTGCCTCCTCCATAAATAAGGTGCGCGTGTGTGAGGTTAATAAAAGCCTGCGGGTGTTGGGCTTGCTGAACCGAGCCCAGGATTGAATTGTCCGAGTGTTGTGCAGATGTACGGTGCGGACGAGTCTGTCCCAATTCCCTGTCTCTGAGGGCGGTAGAATTCATTCGCTGTCCGTGGGCGCAGTCCTTTTACAGCCAACACTATTGTGTAGATCTACCAGGGGGTTCACGCTCTCAGACTAGCAACAGTCCCTGCCTTTCTCTACATTGTCGCTCCTATTTACTCCTTTCTTTCGCTCCATTTGTCTCCACTTATCTGTCTGTTTCTCGCTTCTCTTTGTTAGTATCTCGCCTTGCCCTGTGCATTGTAATATCTTAAAATCCTTCGCCCCTCTCTGGAGAAAGGCAAGACTTATTGCCTCACTTTTTCTGCTTGATCTACAAATGTTTGAACTTTGACTAAGGGAGAGAGGCGTGCAGTTTCTGGTAACCCCAGACCCTGACTGCAGGTTAGCAGCAACCGGTGAAGTGAGTTTTTTTTGGTGCATGTTGAGGTTCGACCTCCTCCGCCAGGATCAGGGAGGTGCTTTATTTTGGTGGAAGGAAAAACAATTAAAAGTCTGAATGAGCCTTTTAAAATAGTTTTGCCGAATCCTTCAGCCATAACTGAACTCTGAAAGGCCAGATGTGCCGGGTTGCATGAATATGAAACATTTACCAGGAGTTGTCCTCTGTTCTCTCTCGATGCCATTCACAGAATAAAGCCAGACGGTGGGAGTTGCCAAGCCTTGTTGCTCACTGGTGCTGCAGTTACTTCAGGCGAGCAGTGGCCTAAACATATCCCTCCCCCTCCCACACGCTCACACACAGCTTGGACTGTACAGCTGCTCTCCTTATTTGGGCCAAGTGGTTTCACCAGAAGAGGAGGCTGGGTGAGATCAGAGCGCTTCAAGGCTGAAAGGGGGGGTGGAGGAGAGAGAGAGAGAGAAAAATATATCAACGTGTTCCAGTTTCTTAAAATGGCAATGTCTGCCTTATGTGGGGAATCTGAGCTTTGTTCTCCAGTCTTGTGATTTAATGCCTGGCTCTACAGTTTTTTTTTAGGTTCACAGTGTTCAAAGGACACAGAGTTTATGCATCTGCGATGCTTCAGAAGACAGTGTTTGTTCCCTGCCAATCGTAAATCATAATTAGGGCACCTTGTGGAACCCACACACAAAGCTGTAATTATAATAGTCCTTGTGATCAAATGCAACAGACACGTCTAACGTGTAATCCTAGCCGCCTGTTGTGTTCATCTATGGAAGGCCCTATCCAGGACACAGTAATCTCCCCCCCCTCCCCCCCTCAAGTGAGGCAGGGGCGCTGGTTGGGATGAGATGCAGTTACAATAATCCTGACTCGCTCCTCATTTCCCCATCTCCCCGCCCCCGCCAGCCGCTGCCCCAAATACTACTACTGTTTTCTGCAGTCACTGACTTTGAAGGTGACCGCTTATTTGTAAGCTTGTTCAGATGACGTTTGCAATGTTTTTTTTTTGGGGGGTGGGGGGGCATTCGGGCAAACATCACATCTGTGCAGACCACTCCCCGTCTGAAAATGAGGAGACGAGAGAAGCTTGCGCCCCCTCACTTGTTCGGATTCGCACGTCACCAGAACAGC